>NC_091067.1:124754016-124774016 GCF_000393655.2 Nicotiana sylvestris | reverse complement strand
CATCGACTTCAACGAACAAACTCGACGCGCCGGACCTCGACGAACAAAGACGACCTCAACGGACTGCACGACAACAGTGAAAGAACTACGATAACATGAGCTGAAGCAGTGGTGGTCGCGTTTGGACGGTGGGGTTGCGGGCAGTGGTTGACGGACGTGGGGTGGTGGCGTTTCGAAGTTTGGATGCGAGAGGGTGGCGACGAAAGGTTGCTGGGCTTCGAACGTTGGGGGGTGCGACTGGAGGTGGAGAAATCTGTTTGTGGTGGTGTTAGGGTGGTGTTTGGGGCAGTGGTCGTGAGGTCGTCGGTTATGGTGGAGGTGACGGGGTGGACAACAATGGAGGTTTGTTGATGGTTCTGGGCAGTAGGGGTGTTGGGTTTGGATTGTGATGGGGTCGAACGGTGGTGATGCTTGGTCGACGGGGGAAGCTCGCAACGGGTTGCAATAGCGGGCGTGGACTGGCGGGTGGTTGCTGTTGGTTTGGGTTGAGACGGGGTAGGGTTTTTGGACTGGTTTTTTGAAGAAGACGGAGGAACAGTGGTCGTTTGGGCAGCTGGGAGGTTGTCGACGAGGGACAGTGGCAACGTGGGCAGTGACGATGGCGGAGAAGGAGCTGAACGGAACAGCAGCGATGGTTGTTCCGAGTCGCGACTGGTTTTGGGTGGAGCTGGAGCTCGTGGCGGATGGCAATGGTGGTTGACGGAGGTGCGTCTGGTTCGTGATGGAGGTGGTTTTGTTGGTTGTTATGGGGGAGTTGGTCGGGCGGTTATGGCGGAGAGGGAGTTGACGGGGTTGGGCTGCTAGGGTTTTCTTCTTCTTCTTCTTGTTGAAGAAGAAGATTGAACAGTAGTAACCCCTTTCAAAATTTTTTCCAAAGTCCTTCTCGTTCCTCCTCTTTTTAAATTTTGTCCGTGTTTCAATGCCCATGAAAATGAGCCCCACGCGTGGTGGGGTTCGAGGCATATGTCCCCCACGCGTGGTGGGGTTCCCCACGTGTCCTGGACACGGTTTATTATGGGCTCGGTCCGAAAATTAGGCCTAAAACCGGGTAGTTTGAACCCGAATATTATTCTTTTGCCCGGACCCGAGAAATAGGAACACGTTGCTTAACTAGTCCTATGTAAGCAAAATAACTACCAAAAATAAGACTAGTATTTAAACAAAACTATATCTTTTTAAATATTTTTCAAGGTTTAAAATAGCTACAAAATATTAATAAAACTATTTGTAATTTTCGTTTTTTTTAAATATTAAGATAAAATATGAAGTAATTTTTGTATTTTTTCAAAGTTAAAATGACTATAGAATATTAATAAAACTATACTTTTTTGTAATTTTCGTTCTTTAATAAAGACAAAAAATATGAAGTAATATTTTTTGTATTTTTTCAAAATTATAATGACTATAAAACCTTAATAGAACTATATTTTGTTTTATTTTTTTTGTAATTTTCGAAATTATATAAAGTAAAAATAAAGTGCAATTTTTGATTTTTCAAGTTTATGAGGGATACATAAACTAAAATTTATACTAAAATTATATATATATTTTTTGTGATTTTTCTTTTTGCAACGAAATAAAGTAAAATAGTTAAAATGACTATATTGGACCCAATTTCACATATTCACGCTAAAAATGTGAAAATTCTCGGGGAGGGTCAAAAATCACGTGCTTACAGCTGCCCCTCTTTGACTGGAAACACGAAGAGTTTTCCGACAAAGAACGACTAGCCGTGTTTTTGACCCGACCATTACTTGGACGGACTACACTTCAGGAAAGGGAGGGAATGTGACCGAGCCCTGGTATCTGAGCTGCCTACATATCCTTGGTTATACAGGAATCAGGCCACGTGTAGTTCGGGAATGAGAGAGATAGTGAAGTGTACCGAGGTGAAGAGCCGATCGAGGTGCCGTTCCGTTGAGGTTCCGGTCCGCGGTCCTGTCATTACAACAAAAATGAAAACTGAAAAAGACTAACTAAGCCTATCAGCTACTAGTTACAAGGATTCCTATCTCTTAAGTCTTCTGAAACTAACCCATGTTGATGTCCAAAAAAGACCTCCCGATCAGAATCCGAGGAAAGCCAAGTTAAGCAAATAAAAGCAGAGAAAGTCGGCAACGAATTGATAACCTAAAGAATCCCCAGCAAAGAGTCATATCGGCACCATAAGGCGACGAGAATTGAGAGAAATGAGAGAGTCTCATCAGTGAAAACCCCTCGAAGGGCACTATGAGGCGACAAGGATATAAAGGGGGCTAGCAAGATAAGATTGGCAAAAAATGGGCCGCATCCGGCGAAAGTTGGGCTTCTGCACATCCCCAGCAGAGTCGCCAGAGCTGTCACACCTCCTTTTTCCGCGCCCGCGGGGGCGCAGGGGGAGTTTTTTCCAATTAAAGGACAATCGAAACGGGATTCGTTTAATTATTTCAGAGTCGCCACTTGGGAGATTTAGGGTGTCCCAAGTCACCAATTTTAATCCCGAATCGAGGAAAATAATGACTCTATATTACAGTCTGCGTACCAGAAATCTAGATAAGGAATTCTGTTAACCCGGGAGAAGGTGTTAGGCATTCCCGAGTTCCGTGGTTCTAGCACGGTCGCTCAACTGTTATATTCGGCTTGATTATCTGATTTTATACAAGTATGACCTTATATGCAAATTCTAACTTTTAACCGCTTTATTATTATTGTTTTTACAAGAATGTGAACATCGCTTAAAATATATCTTTGGACTGTGTCACATGAAATGCACCCACAATCCGAAACATATTTTATTTGATGTTTTAGGATTTGGATTTGGGTCGCATGAAATGCACACCCGAGTTTAGGAAAATTAAATTATTAAAGACGCGCCTAAAGCGACTATCGCGTTATTATTTTGCGGAGGCCGTGAAATTCGCTAATCGACCCTCCTGAATTCTAAGTAATTTTAAACAAGTATTCACTGAGGGCCCCGCAATTTGTATTTTTTGTTCGGCGAGGCTCATCATTCTTATTTTTTTAAAGAATTAGCAACGTCATGGAAATGCATCCCGGGCCACGCCACAATCAATGCGCCCGTGACTAGAGACATATTTCGACTCCTTTGAGATTTGGATTTGGGTCACATAAATGTGCACCCGAGTTTAGGGAGATAACATTATTAAAGGCGCGTCTAAAGCAACTAGCGCATTATTATTTTTGGGTGGGGCCGTGGAATTTACTAAACGGCCCGTCCCGGAATCTAAGTATTTAATACATATATTTTGCGAGGGCTCCACAATCTATACATTTTTTATTTTTTGGCGAAGCTTGTCCCGTTTTTTTTTATTTTATTATTATTTTTATTTTTTTTATATTTTTTAAAAGGATGCCATTTTCACGCCTTTAACAATGCTAAACCTTACGGCTTTTTCACAACTACAATCTCACAACTTGTCAAGATTTGATAAAAGAAGTTAAGCGAATGAGTGTTTCGGGCGTAGCAACAACAAGTACTAATACTAATTTTGTCCAAATAAACTGAGACAAAAATAACATAACACATTGAACGTAAATAATAACAATACTAATCTTGGGACTACTAATACGATTAAATCAAATGACATCAAGTAATCAATAATAACATAACACAAAAATGAACTAAAATGCATACGGTGAAACATAAGCAGGAAATTATCATATCAATTGATATATTGCAACTTCAAACATTGAACGTAAAATTTCTTTAATCCAATACATCGAGGCTTACTAACCTGAATAAACAGAAATGCCTAGAACCATTGACCGAACCTCAACATCGACTTCAACGGACGGACTCGACGCGCCGGACCTCGACGAGCAAAGACGACCTCAACGGACTGCACGACAACAGTGAAAGAACGACGATAACATCAGCTGAAGCAGTGGTGGTCGCGTTTGGACGGTGGGGTTGCGGGCAGTGGTTGACGGACGTGGGGTGGTGGCATTTCGAAGTTTGGACGCGAGAGGGTGGCGACGAAAGGTTGCTGGGCTTCGAACGTTGGGGGGGGTGCGTCTGGAGGTGGAGAAATCTGTTTGTGGTGGTGTTAGGGTGGTGTTTGGGGCAGTGGTCGTGAGGTCGTCGGTTATGGTGGAGGTGACGGGGTGGACAACAATGGAGGTTTGTTGATGGTTCTGGGCAGTAGGGGTGTTGGGTTTGGATTGTGACGGGGTCGAACGGTGGTGATGCTTGGTCGACGGGGGAAGCTCGCAACGGGTTGCAATGGCGGGCGTGGACTGGCGGGTGGTTGCTGTTGGTTTGGGTTGAGACGGGGTAGGGTTTTTGGACTGGTTTTTTGAAGAAGACGGAGGAACAGTGGTCGTTTGGGCAGCTGGGAGGTTGTCGACGAGGGACAGTGGCAACGTGGGCAGTGACGATGGCGGAGAAGGAGCTGAACGGAACAACAGCGATGGTTGTTCCGAGTCGCGACTGGTTTTGGGTGGAGCTGGAGCTCGTGGCGGATGGCAATGGTGGTTGACGGAGGTGCGTCTGGTTCGTGATGGAGGTGGTTTTGTTGGTTGTTATGGGGGAGTTGGTCGGGCGGTTATGGCGGAGAGGGAGTTGACGGGGTTGGGCTGCTAGGGTTTTCTTCTTCTTGTTGAAGAAGAAGATTGAACAGTAGTAACCCCTTTCAAAATTTCCAAAGTCCTTCTCGTTTTTTTTTTTTTCTTGTTTTGTTTTTTTTTTGTTTTTGTGACCAGCTTCTGTTGATCATCCCAGACTGTGGACTTGCATTCTTGGAGCAAGCTTCTTGTTGCTTCTATCTTGGATTGAGTGCTGGGGATTTTTGTTGTAACCTTCTGCTTTCTAGTGGATCACTGCTTGATCTTGAAAAATGTTTCTCCGTTCTACAGGCGGATCCTGACTTCTTCTATCTTCGACACGCAACAACCTCCGTTCTACAGGCGGGTCCCTGACAATCAAAACAAACAAAACAAACAAAATTTTCTAACCCAGTTTGTACTGGGAAGATTTGTGAGTCGTTAGCAAAATTGTAACTCACTTACACTACTGATTCAATGATGAGAGTAAACTAAAGACTAGGCTAGGATGTGCATCTCCTATGAGTAAAACCAAAACTCTTGCTAGCAAATGTGTATGCTAAAATAAAACCTCAATGACTCAAACTAGAAAGTGTGTCTTCTATGGTTGAATCGGAATGAGCTAAACTAGGAAGTGCATCTCCTAAGGGTAAACTTCAAAAACCGGACTAGGAATTGTGTCTCCTATGGTCGAACTCAAAAATGAATCAAACTAGGAAGTGCATCTCCTAGGGGTGAAATCTTTTTAGGAAGTGCGTCTCCTATTGGTGAAACTTATCTTAGGAGGTGCGTCTCCTACTGGTAAAACTTGCTTAGGAAGTGCGTCTCCTACTGGTGAAATATTTTTAGGAAGTGCGTCTCCTATTGTTGAAACTGAACTTAGGAAGTGCGTCTCCTATCGTAAAACTGAACTTAGGAAGAAATGCATCTCCTATGGGTAAAGACGTGGAATGTATGCCTCTGTTATCTGGGCGGGCTCCCAATTTCAACACCTAAAAGTAAAGACTGAATGTATTCCTCTGTTATTATGGGCGGGCTCCCAACTTCAACACTTAAAAGTAAAAAGACTGAATTTATGCCTCTGTTATCTGGGCGGGCTCCCAATTTCAACACTTAAAATAAAAAGACTGAATGTATGCCTCTGTTATCTGGGCGGGCTCCCAACTTCGACACTTGAAAATAAAAGACTGAATTTATGCCTCTGTTATCTGGGCGGGCTCCCAATTTCGACACTTGAAAATAAAAAGACTGAATTTATGCCTCTGTTATCTGGGCGGGCTCCCAATTTCAACACTTAAAATAAAAAGACTGAAATGTATGCCTCTGTTATCTGGGCGGGCTCCCAATTTCAACACTTAAAAGTAAAAGACTGAATTTATGCCTCTATTATCTGGGCGGGCTCCCAACTTCAACACTTAAAATAAAAGACTGGATTTATGCCTTTGTTATCTGGGCGGGCTCCCAACTTCAACACTTGAAAATAAAAGACTGAATTTATGCCTCTGTTATCTGGGCGGGCTCCCAACTTCAACACTTGAAAATAAAAGACTGAATTTATGCCTCTATTATCTGGGCGGGCTCCCAATTTCAACACTTGAAAATAAAAGACTGAATTTATGCCTCTATTATCTGGGCGGGCTCCCAATTTCAACACTTAAAAGTAAAAACTGAAATGTATTCCTCTCATTATTCAGGTGGGCGCCTGGGACATGAAATGCAAATACTGAAATGTATTCCTTTCGTTATTCAGGTGGGCGCCTGGTTGTAAAGATATGAAAAATGATATGCCCGTATTATACTGGTGGGTGACCTAGAACAAAAATGAAAAGACAGAAATGTATTCCCGCATTATACTGGTGGGTGACCCAGAACAAAAATGAAAAGACAAAATGTATTCCTCACGTTATTCAGGTGGGCGCCTGTCTTCAACAATAACTTTGGAAATAAGATCCTATTTGAGGGCGGATGAACCTGACATATCCTATTTGAGGGCGGATGAACCCGACAGATCCTATTTGAGGGCGGATGAACCCGACAGATCCTATTTGAGGGCGGATGAACCCGACAGATCCTATTTGAGGGCGGATGAACCCAACATATCCTATTTGAGGGCGGATGAACCCGACAGATCCTATTTGAGGGCGGATGAACCCGAACATATCCTATTTGAGGGCGGATGAACCCAACATATCCTATTTGAGGGCGGATGAACCCAACATATCCTATTTGAGGGCGGATGAACCCGACAGATCCTATTTGAGGGCGGATGAACCCGACATATCCTATTTGAGGGCGGATGAACCCGACAGATCCTATTTGAGGGCGGATGAACCCGACAGATCCTATTTGAGGGCGGATTAACCCAACATATCCTATTTGAGGGCGGATGAACCCAACATATCCTATTTGAGGGCGGATGAACCCGACAGATCCTATTTGAGGGCGGATGAACCCAACATATCCTATTTGAGGGCGGATGAACCCGACATATCCTATTTGAGGGCGGATGAACCCGACATATCCTATTTGAGGGCGGATGAACCCGACAGATCCTATTTGAGGGTGGATGAACCCGACAGATCCTATTTGAGGGCGGATGAACCCAACATATCCTGTTTGAGGGCGGATGAACCCGACATATCCTGTTTGAGGGCGGATGAACCCGACATATCCTATTTGAGGGCGGATGAACCCAACATATCCTATTTGAGGGCGGATGAACCCAAACATATCCTATTTGAGGGCGGATGAACCCAACATATCCTATTTGAGGGCGGATGAATTTTCCCCCCTTTTTTTTTCATTATTATCTTTTTTTTTTTTTTTTTATTCTCTTTTTTTTTCTTTTTTGTTTTTGCATAGCTTCTTCCTTCGAAGACTACCTCCCTTGATTTACTTACCTGTTGGGGGTAAAATGTTATCAGCTGAGGGTACCTGACTTCCAGAAAATTTTCTAAATGAAAGGAAAATTTTCTGCCCCAGTTTGATAATATCCCTTGTGGCATGCGTTTCTGCATCAATGCCATTTCCTTTACCTGTTTCAAATCAAACAAAATTTGTTAGTTTAAAACATGGTGGTTGGCTGTGATACTCCTACTGGGATGGCTTTCCCTTTCTCCTTCCTTTCTCTGTGCTCCACAACTTGTTGGGGATGATATCGTGTGCTGGGGATAATCCCTTCCTGCTGGGGGTATCCCTCTTCTTTTGTGGCATAGCTCGGAAACTGGCATTTTCCCGACCTTTTAGTCTAGTATGGATTTCGCCCAATCATGCTCACTGCTCTCCTTGCTCTGTTCATGGGCCTTGGCCTTTGAGGTTTATAACCTTGGTTTTGGCAAGGATATCTCTCTTGACGCTCGTCAATCCTTCTGTCAATTCCCTTTGCTGGGGATATCTTTTTGACACTGGCCTCGCGCTTGTTCCTTGCTGACTATACCATTTGGATATACTAGTCAGATCTCATCTTGGAAAGATGATGGCATATTTTGAAGTCATTTCATACTTGTTCTGACCGGACAGACTCTATTGGGGAAATTTTTTATGAAAGGAGAAAGATAACAGAAACAAAATAAAAGACAAAGGAAACGATGACTCTTTTACAAAAGAAACTATAAATAAAAACCTATCAAACGCAGATACCGACTCTAATGGCCATGACATGCATATGGGGCCTATCCTCTACCGTCAATCATCTTTCAAGATCTTCAATTGGCGATTCCCCATCTGATTCTCAATCTTATTCGACTTGTAGTGCCCGAAGGGTTTTCACTATCAAGTCTCTCTCATTTTTGGTTCTTCTCTCAGCTTTCATCGCCTTATGGTGCCTGTGAAGGTTTTCACCAATAAGACTCTCTCGTTTTATATCTCTCTCCAGCTGGGGATTTTGGAGTGTTTCTGGTATTACTCTTTCTGTTGGAGATTAGAGTCCTTTCTGCTGTGGAACAGAATGTTGTGTTCGCCGGTAAGACTCTTCATTTGTATGACTTGGCATCTTTTGAAGACTGATCCGAAGGTCTTTCTTGGACCGTAATGTGGGTTTTGGATAGGGCTAGAAAGAAAGGGTATTAAAGGCTCAAAAGTGCATCGATTCTGGGTTATTAATTACAACCTTCGGAATTAGATTTATTTACAACGACCGCAACCTCTGCCCCAGTTTCTTGCTTGGGGATATCTTAATTGTTTTTTTTTTCATTTTTTTTTCAAAACTATGACCGAGCCGTGAAGCGCCTACGTATCCTCTTTGAGGAATCAGGTCAAACGTAGTTCCCAATTCCTCTTTCCCTTTGATTTTTTTTTCTTTGTTATCAATTTCTTTTCTGATTTCTCCTTTCTTTTTTTTTGTTTTGTTTTGTTGTTTTTCTTTCTTTCTCTTTTTTTTTCGTTGATACTGATTCCGAACGAGGGGTATGAAAGAAAATAAGTAAGGCTCAAAAGGGGTAACGAAGGATAAATTGTTTAGGTAGCAGAACAAAATGCCTTCGTCATTCCAGTCTTCAAAACATGCCAAGTGCTAACAACACAATTGAACATAGATTTATAGTCTCTTCCGATGGTGCTAGACTTGACAATTATATTCAACATCTGTTTGTTCATTTGTCACTTCTAAAGCACCGTTGGGCGACACTCTTATTATCATGAATGACCCTCATGCCAATTTGGCGAATCTTGCTTTTAACGGTTTTCTTTGTGTTTAACTTGCCCCAGTTCCACATGACTCGGGCTTCAAATAATCCAAAACCGTTCTTATTTCCTTTGAATGCTTTGATCACCTTCCTATGGTTTTATGATTAACTTTTAAGATTAGGCCCAAACTGGGTGCGCATGTTATGTCCCTAGAATCGGCATCGAACAAAAAATGGTAAAAGGACTAAACAAAAAGATGACTGGAAATAATAAAAGACCGGACTTTGTATTAGACTACCGGTGAAATGGTTTAAATAACAAAACAAACAAAACAATCCAGAACAAAATCCTAAAAACAAACTGGACAAGACAACATCCGACTCATAACCCTAATAATCCGAACAACAGAAATGACAACAAAATGAGCCACCACAAGCTTCTCTCTTGCTGACCCAGGAACAAAACGTCCTCCCACTTTATCAAAATTGGCATTTTAGCCACTGAGCTTTGCATCAATACTGCCGAGACCATTACCAGCTTCAACCTCATCAACCTCCGTCGGCAAATTCTCGAGGAGGTTCGAGTGCTCCATGTCACTGTTATTAATCGCAACCCGCCCTTCTCGGATCATTTTCTCTACTTCCCTTCTCCAGCTATGACAGCTCTCAATGTTGTGCCCTATGACATTGGAGTGGTAGGCGCATCGTGCTGCCGGATCAAAGCTCCTTGCAAGCGGATTTATAGTACATGCGGGGAGTGGCTCAATCGAACCAGCATGCCTTAGCCTTTCAAACAGACTGGCATAAGATACCCCGATGGGGGTGAGAGCCTCTCCTCGTTTCAGCAACCTCTTCATTCTTGCATGTTGACAGGGCCGAAAACCTGATCCAGATGGCTTTTGGTAGGCTTGTGTAGGTGGGTAGGCATTTTGTGGAGCCGGGTGCCTGGAAAGTGAAGTATGGCGGGGAAAGAAGTGGTGTTGGGGAGCGGAGAAGCATTGAGGAGTGATGGAGCTACTCGGGTAGCTGGGAAGGCTGCCATAAGTGGGTTGGGATGGAGAGTATGGGGGATCTTCCATTATGGTGTTGGGTGCTTGGGAATTGACCGAGTTCAAGAGACTTGGCGGTGGAGGGGGTGGTGCTTTTCCTGTTATCCATGCCTGATACATGTCTGCCACATGCTGTCTCAGCATTTTCACTTCTTCTACCAACCCGTTGTTCAGTTCGACCAATTGTTGTCGGTCATCAGTACTGACCCACTCGGTTCTGCGGTTCTGAGCCATTGTCCTTTGATTTTGCTTTGCAGGGAGGAGTTACCACAACCAACCACTTTCTATATATGGACACATCAAAGGGAAGCCATCACGTTAGTGTTAGGGCATTGGACAGACAATCATATATCAGAGATACAATGTACCTAAGCAGTTAGACAATTGTGCCCCCTGAAAATCTTCCACACTCTCTTTTATTTATTTATTATTATATTTTTTTTATTTTTTATTTTAGTGGTGGTCGAATCTTATGGAGATTGCCTACGTATCACGTCCCTGCGTGAATCAGACCTTGTGTAGTTCGGACCAATAAAAGATAAACAATAATAAACACACACATTTTTTTTTTTTTGGAATTTCCAATTTTCTAATTAAAACAAACTTGATTGCAAAACAGACTTTTGACAAGAGACAACAAACGGACCCGATCTCAAAATAATTCGCATACTCTAATCAACAATTACAAACTCAAAAACGAACGGATAGTTCCTTTCCCCGTTTGCCAAATGCAACCGGACGGTTATTTTTTGCAAATGTGGCCCCTTCCAAATTTCATATAAATTTTGAGGCCGGGGAGGATTATTTTATGACACTTTACAAATTTGTCCATTCTTTTACGAAAATAACCTTTCGACAACTGAAAGATACTCTAAGGCTATTTCGGCAAGAACGGTTTAAGACGCGGCCGAAGCTGGCTCGGCTTATTATGACAAAAGACGGTATTCACATGACCGCTGACTCTTTGATTTTTTTTTCTTTTAAAAATTACAATAAAAGACTTGGCGTTGTAAACACGGCCCTTCAGCGCCTCGGGGACGAAGATTTATAAGGCTGTGTGGGTCCATATCTCAAAATGACCCAAAGGTGGCTGTTTATGCCAAGTCAGCCTTCCGGCGTCCCTTTCGGGAACATTCGGCCCTTTTTATGACAAAACAGCATCACCTGACTTATTTATAACTCTTTTTTTATCGTTTTTCAAATGAGAAAAGTCAATATTGCAAACACGGCCTTTCAACGTCTCGGGGACGAAGATTTTTAGGCTGTGGGGGTCAACTGGACCAAGTCTCAAAAATGACCCAAAAGTGGCTGTTTATGCAAAGTCAGCCTTCCGGCGTCCCTTTCGGGAACATTCGGCTATGTCTTGATAAAACAGCGTCACCTGACTTTCTTTATGACAAAATTAAAATTTGACATATATTTTTTATTTATTTGTTTTTTGGCTATTTTAGCAAAAGGTGGGTTGGACATCACCCGACTTATTTATGACAAGATTAAATTTTTTGATTTTTAGCTATTTTAGCAAAAGGTGGGGTTGGACCAGATGAGGGTTGCCTACGTATCTCACATCTGGTGAGAATCAAACCCGCGTAGTT
Organism: Nicotiana sylvestris; assembly: GCF_000393655.2. Lineage (NCBI taxonomy): Eukaryota > Viridiplantae > Streptophyta > Magnoliopsida > Solanales > Solanaceae > Nicotiana > Nicotiana sylvestris. The sequence continues at coordinate 124,762,208 of NC_091067.1, read as the reverse complement.
CGGGCAAATAAACTATTATTGAGAAGACCCTTTTCCATTTTCTATATATATATTTTTTTATTATTATTTTCACAACAATCAAATAGACTATTATTCTATTATTTTTCATTTATAACAAACAAACGAATTAACGAAAAACATAAAACATTCCTTCTTTTTGAGAAGGTGGGGTTGGACCCGATGAGGGTTGCCTACGTATCTCACATCCGGTGAGAATCAAACCCGCGTAGTTCGGTCAAATAAGAATAAGTAGGCAAATAATAATAAGCAGATGAACTAACCCTTTTTTTTTTGAATTTTCGTTTAAAAGAACTACTTTAAAAGAAGCAAGGAAATATTATTTTTTGATTGATTTTCTTTTTAAAAGCAAAACTAATATTTTTGAATTTTCATTTTTTTTTATTCTAAAAAAGAAGAAAATATTTTCGGAATTTTACCTTCAATATAAGAAATGCTTCTAACATGTTTTTTTTTTTAATTTTCTAAAGAAAATATTTTCGGATTTTTATTTATCTATTTTATCTTTTTGAATTTTGAACTTTCTTTTGAATTTTTTTTTGGATTATATATATACTTATTTTTGGAACAAATAATAAAATCACATTCAACGCCGGACTCTTTTTTATTTTTATTTCTGGCATTTTCATAGACAAACAAAATAAAATAAAATAAAACATTTTTTTTAAAAAAAACAAACTCTTTTTCATTTTCATTTAATGGCAAAACAAACTATTTTCTTTAATATTTTTTAACAAAACAGACAGAACAATGGTGATTTTTTTTATTTTTCCTTTGCTTTTAATATAACAAACTAACAAGACATTTTTCATTTTTAAAATTTCGGCAGAGTTTCGACTCTACTCGGACTTCTATGCTGTTATTTTCTCCTCTTTTTCACGATTTATTTTTAATCTGTGGAAAATAATGAAAACATACAAAATCTTTTTGAATTTTCATGCTTTGTTTTATTTGTAATTTTTTTTTATTTATTATTTCTTTCAAAAATGTGGCATGGGAGACATAACGATTTCCAAGACTTCTTGGATTCCGCAAATGCTCCCCATGCGCTTTTCCCAACATATGAAGCGTGGGGGACATATGGGAATTCCAAGACTTCTTGGATTCCACAAATGTTCCCCATGTGTTTTCCCAAAAAGCAAGCGTGGGGGACATAGGGAATTCCAAGGCTTCTTGGATTCCACAAATGTTCCCCATGCTTTGATTAAAATAACATCATGCTGGAAATGACCCAATGACCCATACGCCCTTGACTAAATACAACATGTAGCACATAGGATGCCGAAAGATTGTCTATTATTTTCAGGTTGCTTGTCCTAGACGGACCCAACCCCTGTGTTGAGTCCCCTAAGTCAAATGCACATGATGCAAATAAACGTTCCTACTAGGGATCCGGCATGTGGCTTTGTTATACTAGGTTCAGACCTGGGTGTTTGTTCTAGACCTGGCTTACCCGAGCGGACAGCTCGAGCCGAGGGGGGGCAGCGTACCGGGAATACAGAAGCTTCACCGGCTTAGCAACTTGTCCGAACCTCGTTCTAAATTGGGATTTGACACTATACAGAAAAGAAGTCGTACGAAGTACACCCTTCTTCATGATTTAGAAGACTCAGAAAGGATATGGGTTTCGGCACAGTTTATATACAGTTCACATAATATCAAAGCGGTAAAAGCAACATTTAGCACATTAGGCTTAAAACATGTAAAAAATCAGATAAAGCCAAATATAACAATTTATCTAAGCTCGAATTTCTAACCCTGAACCAGTGGTTCTGGGCCAAGTCCCCAGCAGAGTCGCCAGAGCTGTCACACCTCCTTTTTCCGCGCCCGAGGGGCGTAGGGGAGTTTTTCCAATTAAAGGACAATCGAAACGGGATTGGTTTAATTATTTCAGAGTCGCCACTTGGGAGATTTAGGGTGTCCCAAGTCACCAATTTTAATCCCGAATCGAGGAAAAGAATGACTCTATATTATGGTCTGCGTACCAGAAATCCGGATAAGGAATTCTGTTAACCCGGGAGAAGGTGTTAGGCATTCCCGAGTTCCGTGGTTCTAGCACGGTCGCTCAATTGTTATATTCGGCTTGATTATCTGATTTTATACAAGTATGAACTTATGTGCAAATTTTGACTTTTAACCGCTTTATTATTATTGTTTTTACAAGAATGTGAACATCGCTTAAAACACGTCTTTGGACTGCGTCACATGAAATGCACCCACAATCCGGAACACATTTTATTTGATGTTTTGGGATCGGATTTGGGTCGCATGAAATGCACACCCGAGCTTAAGAAAGTAAATTATTAAACACGCGCCTAAAAAGACTATCGCGTTACTATTTTGGGAAGGCCACGAAATTCGCTAAGCGGCCCTCCTGAATTCTAAGTAATTTAAAACAAGTATTTACTGAGGGCCCCGCAATTTGTATTTTTATTCGGCGAGGCTCATCTCATTCTTATTTTTTAAAGGAATTTGCAACGTCATGGAAATGCATCTCGGGCCACGCCACAATCAATGCGCCCGTGACTAGAGACACATTTCGACTCCGTTGAGATTTGGATTTGGGTCACATAAATGTGCACCCGAGTTTAGGGAGATAACATTATTAAAGGCGCGCCTAAAGCAACTAGCGCATTATTATTTTGGGGTAGGGCCGTGAAATTTACTAAACGGCCCGTCCCGGAATCTAAGTATTTAACACATATATTTTGCGAGGGCTCCACAATTTGTACATTTTTATTTAGCGAAGCTCGTCTCTTTTTTTATTTTTTATTATTATTTATTATTATTTTTTATAATTATTTATTTATTTTTAAAGGATGCCATTTTAACGCCTTTAACAATGCTAAACCTTACGGCTTCTTCACAACTACAATCTCATAACTTGTCAAGATTTGCTAAAAGAAGTTAAGCGAATGAGTGTTTCGGGCGTAGCAACAACAGGTACTAATACTAATTTTGTCCAAATAAACTAAGACAATAATAACATAACACATTGAACGTAAATAATAACAATACTAATCTTGGGACTACTAATACAACTAAATCAAATGACATCAAGTAATCAATAATAACATAACACAAAAATGAACTAAAATGCATACGGTGAAACATAAGCAGAAAATTATCATATCAATTGATATATTGCAACTTCAAACATTGAACGTAAAATTTCTTTAATCCAATACATCGAGGCTTACTAACCTGAATAAACAGAAACGCATAGAGCCATGGACCGAACCCCTACAGCGACCTCTACGGATAACCTCGACCGGGAAACCATAGAAAAGGTTGACCTCAACGGACTGCACGACAACAGTGAAAGAACTACGATAACATGAGCTGAAGCAGTGGTGGTCGCGTTTGGACGGTGGGGTTGCGGGCAGTGGTTGACGGACGTGGGGTGGTGGCGTTTCGAAGTTTGGACGCGAGAGGGTGGCGACGAAAGGTTGCTGGGCTTCGAACGTTGGGGGGGTGCGACTGGAGGTGGAGAAATCTGTTTGTGGTGGTGTTAGGGTGGTGTTTGGGGCAGTGGTCGTGAGGTCGTCGGTTATGGTGGAGGTGACGGGGTGGACAACAATGGAGGTTTGTTGATGGTTCTGGGCAGTAGGGGTGTTGGGTTTGGATTGTGACGGGGTCGAACGGTGGTGATGCTTGGTCGACGGGGGAAGCTCGCAACGGGTTGCAATGGCGGGCGTGGACTGGCGGGTGGTTGCTGTTGGTTTGGGTTGAGACGGGGTAGGGTTTTTGGACTGGTTTTTTGAAGAAGACGGAGGAACAGTGGTCGTTTGGGCAGCTGGGAGGTTGTCGACGAGGGACAGTGGCAACGTGGGCAGTGACGATGGCGGAGAAGGAGCTGAACGGAACAGCAGCGATGGTTGTTCCGAGTCGCGACTGGTTTTGGGTGGAGCTGGAGCTCGTGGCGGATGGCAATGGTGGTTGACGGAGGTGCGTCTTGGTTCGTGATGGAGGTGGTTTTGTTGGTTGTTATGGGGGAGTTGGTCGGGCGGTTATGGCGGAGAGGGAGTTGACGGGGTTGGGCTGCTAGGGTTTTCTTCTTCTTCTTGTTGAAGAAGAAGATTGAACAGTAGTAACCCCTTTCAAAATTTTTTCCAAAGTCCTTCTCGTTCCTCCTCTTTTTAAATTTTGTCCGTGTTTCAATGCCCATGAAAATGAGCCCCACGCGTGGTGGGGTTCGAGGCATATGTCCCCCACGCGTGGTGGGGTTCCCCACGTGTCCTGGACACGGTTTATTATGGGCTCGGTCCGAAAATTAGGCCTAAAACCGGGTAGTTTGAACCCGAATATTATTCTTTTGCCCGGACCCGAGAAATAGGAACACGTTGCTTAACTAGTCCTATGTAAGCAAAATAACTACCAAAAATAAGACTAGTATTTAAACAAAACTATATCTTTTTAAATATTTTTCAAGGTTTAAAATAGCTACAAAATATTAATAAAACTATTTGTAATTTTCGTTTTTTTTAAATATTAAGATAAAATATGAAGTAATTTTTGTATTTTTTCAAAGTTAAAATGACTATAGAATATTAATAAAACTATACTTTTTTGTAATTTTCGTTCTTTAATAAAGACAAAAAATATGAAGTAATATTTTTTGTATTTTTTCAAAATTATAATGACTATAAAACCTTAATAGAACTATATTTTGTTTTATTTTTTTTGTAATTTTCGAAATTATATAAAGTAAAAATAAAGTGCAATTTTTGATTTTTCAAGTTTATGAGGGATACATAAACTAAAATTTATATATATATATATTTTGAAATTTTTTCTTTTTGCGCCGAAATAAAGTAAAAATAGTTAAAATGACTATATTGGACCCAATTTCACATATTCACGCTAAAAATGTGAAAATTCTCGGGGAGGGTCAAAAATCACGTGCTTACAGCGTGGCCATGTCACGGCGTAGGACATGTTAGGACGTCGCAGGACATGGCAGGGCGTGGCCATGGCACGACGCAAGACGTGTCAGGACGTCGCAGGACATGGCCATGGCATGCATTAGGACGTCGCAGGACATGGCAGGACATGGCCATGGCACGGGTCCGCTCGTGTCAGGACGTCGCAGGACATGGCCATGGCACGTGCCAGGACGTCGCATGACATGGCTATGGCATGTTCTAGGACGTCGCAGGATGGCCATGGCACGAGTCAGGACGTGTCAGGACATGGCAGGACATGACCATGGCACGTGTCAGGACATAGCATGACGTGGCTATGGCACATGTCAGGACGTGTTAGGACATGGCAGGACGTGGCCATGGCATGTGTCAGGACGTCGCAGAGCACGACCATGGCACGTGTCAGGACGTGTCAGGATGTGCAGGACACGACCATGTCACATGTTAGGACGTGTCAGGACGTCGCAGGACATGGCCATGGCATGAGTCAGAACGAGTCAGGATGTGCCAGGACGTGTGAGGACGTGGCCATGGAACGAGTCAGGATGTGCCAGGACGTGTCAGGACGTGGCCATGGAACGAGTCAGGATGTCGCAGGACACGACCATGGCATGTGTCAGGACGTGTCAGGACATCACAGGACACGGCCATGGCATGTGTCAGGATGTGTCAGGACGTCGCAGGACACGACCATGGCACGTGTTAGGACGTGCCAGGACGTCGCAGGACACGGCCATGTCACGAGTCAGGATGTGCCAGGATGTCGCAGGACATGGCCATGGCACGAGTCAGGACGTGTAAGGACGAGTCAGGACGTCGCAGGACATGGCAGGATATGGCCATGGCACGAGTCAGGACGTGTCAGGACGGCGCAGGACATGGCCATGGCACGAGTCAGGACGTGTCAGGACATCGCAGGACATGGCAGGGCGTGGCCATGGCACGGGTCAGGACATGGCAGGACGTGTCAGGACGTCGCAGGACATGGCAGGGCATGGCCATGGCACGGGTCAGGACATGGCAGGACATGGCCATGGCACGGTTCAGGACGTGCCAGGACGTCACAGGACATGGCAGGGCGTGCCCATGGCACGACGTCGCACCAAGCCGCACCACGTCGCACCACGTTGCACCACTTCTAGTGCTAGCCAATGCTTAGCAACATGCAAAGCACAATGACGTTGGTGGTCGTTGGTGGCGGTGGTGGAAAGTCGCGGTGGTTCGAGCGGTAACGACCAGCGACGGTTGGTCGATGCTTGGTGGTTGGCGGCGGTGGTTTTAAATCGGAATCACTTGTTGTGGTTGCGACAACGGAGGTGCCTCATGCTTATTGGTGGTTGGTCATCTACACACTTTTATAATAATATTATGTATTTTACCTATTTTTTATTAATTTTTATGCATTGTTTTGTAATTTTAAATAGTTTTTATGTCACTTTTTAACAAAAATATTTAATCTTTTATGTTTTATATTATTACAAGATGTATTAGAATTTTTCTCCATTGTTTTTTCTATATTTATAATAATTTTCATATTTTTTAGTATTTTATTAAGTATTTTTCTTTTTTTAATTTAAATATTTCAAAAAAAATATTATTTTTTGTAAAAAATATCATTTACAATGTATAAAAGTCATTTGTGAATATATTAGCTAAGTTGTACTTTGGTTTGTGTTATTTGGTGTTGTACATGTCTATTATGATTCTTTTTCGCCTAATATATTCACAAATATATTAGATTCACGGAATAAGTAAAATGACGTTAAAAGTAGTGGTATTTCACTTTCGCCTTTCGGCTCCCACTTATACTACACCTCTCAAGTCATTTAACAAAGTCGGACTAGAGTCAAGCTCAACAGGGTCTTCTTTCCCCGCTAATTCTGCCAAGCCCATTCCCTTGGCTGTGGTTTCGCTGGATAGTAGACAGGGACAGTGGGAATCTCGTTAATCCATTCATGCGCGTCACTAATTAGATTACGAGGCATTTGTCTACCTTAAGAGAGTCATAGTTACTCCCTCCGTTTACCCGCGCTTGGTTGAATTTCTTCACTTTGACATTTAGAGCACTGGGGCAGAAATCACATTGTGTAAACATCCGCAGGGACCATCGCAATGTTTTGTTTTAATTATACAGTCAGATTCTCCTTGTCTGTACCAGTTTTGAGTTGGCTGTTCGACACCCGGGGAAGGCCCCCGAAGGAACTGTTCCCAGTCCGTCCCCCGGCCGACACGCGGCGACCCGCTCTCGCCGCGGGAGCAGCTCGAGCAGTCCACCGATAGCCGACGGGTTCGGGACTGGGACCCCCGTGCCCAGCCCTCAGAGCCAATCCTTTTCCCGAAGTTATGGATCCATTTTGTCGACTTCCCTTGCCTATATTGTTCCATCGACCATATGTTGTTCACCTTGGAGACCTGATGCGGTTATAAGTACGACTGGGCATAGACGACACTCGGTCCTCCGGATTTTCAAGGGCCACCGGGGGCGCACCGTACACCACACGACGTGCGGTGCTCTTCCAGCCGCTGGACCCTACTTCCGACTGAGTCATTTCCAGGGTGGGAAGGCTGTTAAACAGAAAAGATAACTCTTCCCGAGGCCCTCGCTGATGTCTCCGGACTTCCTAACGTTGCCGTCAACCGCCACGTCCCAGTTCAGGAATTTTACCCGATTCCCTTTCGGAGTACGCATGCAACGCGCTATCTGTCGGGGTTCCCCCGACCCTTAGGATCGACTAACCCATGTGCAAGTGCCGTTCACATGGAACTTTTCCCCTCTTCGGCCTTCAAAGTTCTCATTTGAATATTTGCTACTACCACCAAGATCTGCACCGACGGCCGCTCTGCCCAAGCTCACGCCCAAGGTTTTGCAGCGACCTCCGCGCCCTCCTACTCATTGGGGCCTGGCACTTGCCCCGACGGCCGGGTGTAGGTCGCGCGCTTAAGCGCCATCTATTTTCGGGGCTACTTGATTCGGCAGGTGAGTTGTTACACACTCCTTAGCGGATTTCGACTTCCATGACCACCGTCCTGTTGTCTTAATCGACCAACACCCTTTGTGGGATCTAGGTTAGCGTGCAGTTTGGCACCGTAACCCGGCTTCCGGTTCATCCCGCATCGCAAGTTCTGCTTACCAAAAATGGCCCACTTGGAGCTCGTGATTCCTTGGTGCGGCACAACAAAGCAGCCGCGCCGTCCTACCTATTTAAAGTTTGAGAATAGGTCGAGGGCATTGCGCCCCCGATGCCTCTA
>NC_091067.1:123146516-123259016 GCF_000393655.2 Nicotiana sylvestris | reverse complement strand
ACATACACAAGTTAAAATATAATACAAAAAACGGATATAGATGCAAATGCCCCGTTAGAACTTCTTAAAGGCCAATGTCTAGGCCCAGGCAAATATTGGGCTGGTCCACTGAATAACGATACTGCTCTCTCCGAAAATGTAAAACCCCCAAAAGCAGCAAACCATCACTCACGCGCTCTCTCTCTCTCCGACCTGAAACAGCAAGGTGAGACCACTGTTCATCTCTCTGAAACAGCAAGGTGAGACCACTGTTCATCTCTCTCTCTATATTCCTATTCCTATTCCTACTTCTCAATAACTCCGTCAACCTGGAATTAATAGTTAGTCTGAGGCTACTTTTGTAAGTTCATGTTAATCCGTAAAGCTGACTCTGTATTGTATTGCTGGCCTTACACGTGGTGTTCTTTGTGAATTGTAAAATTGAATACATATCGTCTCTTCTGTGACTTTTTTGCTTCTCAAGTTCTTCCTCTTCGTTTCTTCGTCTCTGTCAATATTCACTTTGCTAAAGGTATGTCTTTCCCAATTTTTTGATTTTACTAGCTAATATATTGTTTATTGTTAATTATTCTGTATGGCAGATTATCCATAGGATTAATTTTATTTTTAAGTTAATACTGAGATTTTAAATTCAATTTACTTTTGAAATTTTTGATTTTATGGTTAAATTGTTCATGAGTTTTCAGCGCCTCTGTTCTCTCTATACTCCACCGCTATGACCGTATATCTTTACTGCAAATATCTTATTTATTTGTGTAAGCTAATCAATTTTCCTTACTTTTTCTTTAGTATGTCTTGAATATCAAAATGTTTTTTGGCTATTGAAGGTTTAGTCAGAAAAAAAAATTGTTGCTGTCATGATTTGCCTTAATAGCTTTCTGGGTTTGTTTTGTTCATATTCCATTTTTTCCTTTTTTTTTTCTTTTGCTATGTTTGATTTTTGTTATTAAACAGTTGATTTAAGTCTAATGCTATGAAGAAATAGTTAATCTAGGATGAAGTTGAAGGGTAGACTAGAGGAGGAACTTTTTGCGCTCTCATTGATTTGCCTCCTGCTCGATCTGATCTCAATAGCATAATTTTTTTTGTTTGATTGATATGCAAATGGCTAATCTGTATGAAATTGGTTTGACCCTTGCAATGCTTGGCATTTTACAGCTGGATAAAATTCTATTTCATGGTTTCCGCCTAAAATTTATTTGTTTTTTACGCCATGGATGACCAAGTTTATTATCAGATTTGATGTGAAATGTAAATCATCTAGGGTACTAGAGGCCATTATATATGAAATGCATGCCGGCCTGGTGTATACAAGAAACTCAAGTACACCGTCAATGAAAAATTGACACACTAGGACTACAATTTGTATATTAATATGATGGTGTCTCTGACACTACCTTGACTACATTTTTGAGGTGTATTAATGGCTTCAACTCGCTACACCTTTTGCTTTGATATATACTTATTTTAACATTTTTTGGTTTTTCCACTCTTTTTTATCAGCACCTTTTCTCTTTTACTTTTTAAATACAATATATACACATCAGCAAAGCAATTGTTAACGAATAACTTGTGAGAAACAAGTTAGTAAGGTCATTGAAAAAATAATTAACTTTTAGAATAAAACACACTGCATAAGGTTTTTGAAACATAACCCCTCTAGGATGTTAAGCACACGAATGACCAAATGGTACATGTAACTGTAATTGGAGAGGTTTAATATTTTATAGGGTACTTTGAAATTAATTTGGATTATGGCTTGAAAAATTGGATAAGGAAGAGAAGTAGAGAAAACAGAGACACACATCCACAGGAAAAGGGGAAGACATGGTGTGTGACGAAATTGCTGGAGATGGATATTGCTAATGCTCTTTAGCTAGATTGGCATCTGGATATATATATATATATATATATGTTGGAGCATTTGAAATACTAGATCTATCTAACAGATTTCTAATCAGTTTTTACTCTGAAGTTTGCAAATCTCATAACTTGCATGATAACAACGAAAAAATCTTAATATAAATGTTAGAGAATTTGGTGGCATGACACTATTAACGATGTAGGAGATAAGTTTCACTGGTTTATTATGACGACTACTTAAATAATAATTAATCTAGCTAATAGGTTCAATGTTCTTGAATTGTTTCTAAACAAGAGTACAAAAAGGAGTGATGTGTTTAGAATTTAGAAACTCTGCATTATACAAAAACGTGAATTTAACTACAATATAGTGTCAAACATAGCTCGCCCTCTATTCTAAACAAATGTTGTTTGGCTTAACGTAGATGTTCAGTTGCTTACAATCACATCCGCAGATGCCAACATGCTTCAGGGATCGAACTTTTTTTTTCCGCTTTCAATTAAGCTCATTTTATATTTACTTTTACACCATGACTTTAGTGAACAAGAATCTTTTCGTAATTTAGGTGGGCAATTAATCATTTGATGAGGTAGCTGCTCTCTACCAAGCAGAGTATGTTTGTAGGCTTCTCTTATGTTTGTACTTTAGATTGAATGACAATTTAACTGAAAAACAGCCAGCTTTGATCTTTCGTTGCAAAGATTAATTGGCTAATATACATGTTCAGTAGCTTATGTCGGCATCTATAGATACGAACATAAGAAGATATTATTTTTGAGTTACAAGGCTGAGCTAAGGCCAGTTGGAGACATGTACATAAATACAATATATGAGATTCATATTGGTATGTAAATATTTCCCATTTTACTATTTGGAAAAGATAAATAAAAACCATTATTATGTAAAAAATTAAAATAATTGCTTGGTTTATTCTGATGCGAGTTTTAGTGATATATTATTTTCCTTCGCATTTCCATTGATTTGTGGGTTTGCTGGTCTGATTTGTGCATCATTTTAGGATTGTCTATTGACGTTTTCTGTTTGGGACATGTCTAAACAGTTAGGTTCTCCAAAAATTAGTGCATTTAGAGGCATCAGAAATAGGTCACCAATGCTATGAAAAAACATCTGATTTAGGATGCAACTGAAGGGAGACTGAAGAGAGGAATTTTTTTTCTCTCTGTGATTTGCCTACTTGCCTACTGCTCAATTTGATCATAACAATGTGTGAGTGTGAAGATAGTTGATTATGTTGAAAGATAAATTTTTTCATGTGGGTTAAGCGGATTGTCTCTTTAGTTGCCCTCTTTATGTTGTCTTTGCAGTTCTATAATATATGTTCTTTGGATAGCTTTTTTCTTTGGTTGGCAAAGATGCTCTTTGAGTAACTTATTGCCACCTTGATGTTTCCTTTATATTACGTAATTGTTGAGAATATGAGCTCATCCAGTAGGTACAATAGTTTTGTTCTTCATATGGGTTCTCTCAATAATGATTGTAGCTTAAATGTAAAACAGATCTTAAGACGTAAAAATGTTCAACACGTTTAAATGTGTGGAACTTCTTCGTTAAGATTATTGGACTTTAATGTTTTTTAACATCGTTTTGTTCTTATATGGCGTTTTTTTTACTGTATATGTTAATTTATCAAAAGGTTGCAGGAAAAGTAACTCATCTCTACTGTATATGGCCTTTATCTATCGATTTTGGCTGGCCTAGAAGGAGGGTCGGCCTAATTGTTCTTTTGAACAAAATTTTAAGATAGTATATATATTTTTGTACTGTAGACACTACTCGATGTAATTACTGCGTGTCTTGTAGATTTATATATATATAGAAGATCAAATAGTCTTTTACATTCTTCTAAACTGATTATGAACTAAATTTAGTGTTACAACAGTGATATTAATTCATTCTTTTGTCTACTGAACAATGAGAAATAAATTATGAGACGACAACAACAACAAGCCCACTCGCACTATTCCATGGAGATGTGCGTAGTAGCTATTTTGTATCTCAAGTGAACTGTGCATAGGGGACATAGCATTGGGGCTACGAAAGTCAAAGGCTCTAAAGTGGCTTCTAATTATCAAAATATCATTTGATCAACTGTCTCATGCTTAACTTTTGAATGTATTATAATTTCTTCTTAGTTGCCTACAACAGGAACATTTTACTGTTATTTCATTGGACAAGTTCTTTGATAAAAACAAGGTCTTGCTTTGGACCATATAACGGCCAACAACTTCAATCAATTATTTTAACTTTCCCAATTGATACTATGCTTTAGGAAAACTGGTAACTAAATTAACTTCACTGGAGGTAGATTGGTCCTCTATTTCGTCTTTACAAGGACAGCCGCCGCCATCAAATACTCCCAAAAAAAAGGCAAGCTTAATTTAACGTTAACAGAACTCTTCACTAAATATTTTGGTTAGAATCAAAAGGAAGCACAATGTCTAACGGAAATATATAAACTTCGATTTGACAATCGTGGCACTTCGATTACTTAATGCGTGGCTTTTTAGATTTTTGACAATCGTGAGCTATTTCTATGACGTATGAGAATTTCATTTCTGTAAATTCTTTAGATGTTGCATTGGTTGTTTCTGTTTATATGCTCATTCATTTCTTCCTGATGGTTATATACATATTATGTTACTATATAGGTGCATGAAACAATAAATTGGAAGTTTTTAAGTGCAAGGATAATAGAATACTAGGTTTTTGTCTGTTTTAAATGGTATTGGTTTTGATCGTAACAATAGTTATTGTCAGTTCGATAAGAAGTGTGATTTGCTTTACAGACCTTCTGGAATTAGTTATATGTCAAATAGGCAATGAATAGGATGACCGTTTGTGTGATTTTTAGATCATCCAAATAGATTTTTCGAAGCGGAAAATTTCGCTAGCCGTTGTTGTGGGAATGGGTATCCAACAATTGTATTTTGGTTCGAACAAGGCTAGTAGAAAGTACACACAGTTCCCTAGTGATAGAACCACATCATGTAGGTCAATCTGCTTGTGATGTCATTGAATCATTGATTATATGTACATAGATTGGGAATTAGCATCATCTCAGTTCTTTGGAAGCATAGTTTCCCCTGTGGCTTTAACTATCCTGTAAAAACCGCTCTTGTTTATGGGCAAGAGACTGATTGACAGTTGCAGAAATTTCTTGTTAAGTATAATAGTAGAACCAAAGAAATCACCTAGCTATTGTAAAGATTAGTTGCCTTCAAAATTTCTGGTGTAAAGAAAATATAGTTGAAAACTTAGATCAGTTTATGGATTTTATAGGTGTTTTGGGAATGCAACTGATGCAGCTATGCTGTAACTTGTAATTTTTTGGGTACCTTGGCCCTCCTTTAATGAAACCTTTACCTTATCCAAAAATAAATAAAATAGTAGAGCATTATACCAGTGAAATTTGGCATTTGCCTTTGCACTTTTTCCTTTTTAGCCAACACCATTAACCCGATTATTCACTTGGTCAGAGCAAAAAGTTTGATGCTCTATTTTTTGATTAGGGAGAAACTGACCATGGTATTTAAAGAAGAAAATACTCCGCTTTTCAAAATTTACTCTTCCGAAGTTTTCATGACACAGTCAAAATTATGGATTTTATCCATTCACCTTTTATAGTGTCTTCTTTGTCACTTATCTCTTTTTTCTTCATTAAAAGGCTCTTCATTAAAAGGCTTTACAGGCCGTAAACATATAGCCAGGAGTAGAGGTGGAGCTATGATTTCAATTTTATGGGTTCTGGATTAGAATGACGACTTCAAGTGCTAATAATTGGGTTCTTAATTTAATATTTGTTCATATTTGATGAAAATTATAATACAAATACACTGTTTGAGCAAAAGCTATTGGGTTTGAGTTTTTGGCCAAACCCGTGGCCGGGATTCTAGCTCCGCCCCTGACCAGGAGTAATGTGAAAAAGCCCTCTTACTTCACATTGTTATGATGAAAGCTTAAATGAGTTATTATATAAAATAATCTAGTTGACTCAGAAAAGGTTGGTTGTTTTCTGTTATTTCACTTTTGGTGCAAAGAGAAGTATGCTGATGAAGCTGAATCACTCCTAGAAGTCATAGAATCCCTGTAAGCTGAACAAGATATAGTTTTTCTGAATTATGCATCTTTGGTAACTTGTAAATATGGTTTCCAGCACTTTGTACTGCTGATTAATATATTGTTACCTATTCCAAAAAAAAGAAGGTTGGTTGTGTCACATGAATTAGTTCGGAAGAGAAATTGTATTGTTACTGAATTGTAGGTCTATTTTCAGAGAAAATGAAGAAAGGCATTCACCCTCAAATGCAATGGATATCCTATGTGACACAAAGTGGACGATTGATGCATGTTATGATGACCAAAATACACCAAACAGGCAAGGTTTATCACATTAGAGCAAGGCGTCAAATGGCTCAAAGTGTTGGTCAGATTGCAAAGTTTAAGCGCCGGTATGGTGAGAAGGAGGAGGAGGTGGTGGAGAAAGCAGAGAAATGAAGGTTTAAGTTGGAAAAAGAATGAATTACCAGCCTTGGGCTCTCTGATGATTTTGTGGATGAATTCATCCTTACCTTTTCCCTCTTCATTTCGTCTTAACTTTTCTGTTTAAGGAATGAATACTGGTCTTCTTGTATGCTGTCACCCCTTTGAATGTTTGTTAAACATTAGTGAAGAAACATTGGCTCATCCTACTCCTTGTTTGAAAGTATTTTATGAGGTTTAAGAAACTTTAGTGTCTCTATCTTCTTATTTGGAATTATTGATGCTTCTTCATCACCCGTGTCAAGTGACCAAGTTCTTATGGTTCTGGTGTACTTTTTTTTGTTGTAGTAAATTCCTGACTAACTTTTAAGAAAAGGAGAAATTAAACTGTAGGAAGTAGGTAGCATGTTTGCGTATCTCCCTCTGTTGTTGCCTGTCTTCAGTAAGCTAAAGGACAAAGCTGTTATAGTGTTGTAGTCACATGTTTTATTGTTCCAAAGGTGTACACAATAATATGATTGTTGCTCAAAATTGAACACCATTCTCATTTACCTGTTGTGAACAGTTTTATGAGATCTTTCTTTTTGTTAACTAAACTATTTTCATTACCAATGGTAGTATGTACGGCAAATACAAAACCTGACAGTTGAACCATAGGTGTCAACTATCAGCAGCAATCCTTCTCCTACAATTGTTAGTTTCTTATTCAGCATTTTTATTCGGGGAACAGAAAAAGTTTTTTTTGGGATCAAGATGAAATATTTAATATATGTGCTAGATATGAGTACATAGAGGGACTTTCCACTGGAATATAGCTCCCAGCCCCCAGGGAGTAGTTTACAACATATTTAGATGCAAAGGGTGGGGGAAAGGGATATAGATTTGAGCTCTTAAGAACTTTCTATTTGCTTCCACCCTTAGCTAGTTAGTCAGTTACATGGTTAGCTTCTCTGTATGTGTGCTTCAGAGTCGGATTACCAGCCTGAGGAGGAGTAACGTGCAATTATCAATGAGGTGAGGAAAATGAACATTACCTATTTGAAGTGCAGTAACTACTACATTTGAGCCTGTGTTGATTTCAAGTGGATGTAGTTTCTTTCAAATTGCTATATCTGATCGCATCTGTCAAGCTGTTTGTTCTGCAAATATGTTAATTGTGAAAGTATCATATAGTAGCCTAAACTCCAGTCACCTTTGTGATTTCTGGAGCACCTCCTATTCCTCCTATCCCGGGTTACTGATTACCCAATGGGGAACCTTCTGTAATTAATTTGTTGTAGTTTTCTTGGAGGGAGGCAGCAGTTATCTTTGTCCTTTGATAGTTTAGTTTGTATATTTCCTTCTTTTTCCTGTAAGCATTATGTATTCGATAGCTTTTGCAACGACTGAGTTGGTATTTAGAAGATCCTTTTTATTATTGAAGTGGTTTTTGATTTCGATTGATCCATTTGTGCCAGAGTCAGAAAGGGAAATGTTCAGTCCAGAGGAAATGTTGACTTTAATAGTTATCATTAGAAGTATAATTCTGTTAATCCAGTTCTTATGGAAGAGGGAGGGTCATAATTTGATGTAATTTGTCTGTCCAGGTCTGCCCAGAAATTTTTAACACACTGCACTGCGTAAAAATATGTGCTATGGTCCCTTGCTTATTATGGCATATTTGGCTTTCTTCCCCGATTTTGATGCCACTTTCTTTTAGCAGAGCTCCATGCTAGTCCTTGTAGCAGGGATTGATTCAGCACCTAATCACAAGAAATTCTTATCCCTCCCCCTTGTGAATTAGAGAGTAAAATTATACTCCTTCGATTACAATCAATTCACAATTGATAAAGTAATTACTTGGTCAGGTAAATCGTGGTAGTTATGTCAAGAAAATGAGTTTTCTGCCCTTTTAAGTTTGTCGTTGATTCGTTCCTTAATATTGAAAGCCCCTATATGGCTTTTGAATGTAGCATTGGGAAGAAGGGCTTTCCTAGTTTACAAGTAGCTTTGATTCAATTCTAATTCTAAGTGTCAAGTATAGAGATAAATTAACTCGACTCATATACCCTGTTAATTATCTCTTTTGCAAGTTGAATTGCCTTTCTGCATCTCCAACTGTCCAACATGACAAGAAAATACTACAGATGAAAAACACAATCAGTAATCACTTATCCAGAAAATACAAGATTAACGAGCACGGATCAGAACAGGAAATCGATGGTGGCATTGAGGCAACAAGGAGACAATGTCTCAAATAGAAAATAAGATGTATTTTGTTAGCTTTTTGTAATCTTCACAAACTACTAGAATGAACTATGGGCTTAAACGTGCCACTTTAGCAAAGCTCAAGATTACCTGTATGAAAAAATCTTTTCCCTGTGTTTGTAAAGTGTAAACACATTGACGAACTCATGTGGGCATTCCTTAACCCGAGGTCAAATGGACAATATCTCAAATACAAATGTAATAAAAAGAGAAATGCGCGATATTACAGAAAGAAACACACTGAACATAAGGACGGACAAAAGGACAATAATTCCCAAATATCTTCATTTTGCTCAGCAACACAACTCTATTAACTGTTTGTTAATTTTGCATCCAAGATTACAGATTTTGAGGGGTTAACAAGGCATGAGTAAGATGTCTAATAGATAGGACAACCCCCTACTCGTATTCCTAGCAGAGCAGGCGTGTGTAATAATCTCTTTATTCATCACCACTATCCTCGCCTTCAGCTTGTCCATCTTCATTTTCATTATCAGAGGGGTGCTCGGCAGCTTGTCCATCTTCATTTTCATTATCAGAGGGTTGCTCGCCAGCTTGTCCATCTTCATTTTCAGTGTCAGAGGGTTGCTCTTTCATCTTGGCCTTCCCATTTTCCACAGGTTCTTTCAGCTTCGCTTTTTTGTTAGATTCTGCGGATTTCATTGATCCTGACTTCCTTTTAGAGTTCCTTTGTCTGAATACTGCAAAAAGAAAGAAGAAAACATAAAGGCAAAGATAGCTGTAAATTCATTCACAGTAAACATTCTTTGACATCATAGTGCCTCACTTGTAATCCGATAATTAAGCCCATTTAAAGCAATAATCTATCACTTATCACACATATATACTGCACAGAGTTCTCTGAAATTCACCATTCAATGATGTAAAATGCATGACGAGCAAATGATACTTGTCTGACTGTCTGAAGCTTATCACAAGAGGAATCTCGAATAGGACACCAATTAGAATCAAAGATGATCCCAGACAAGGTAGAATTACAAATATTGATGATTCATGATAGTTTAAAGTGGAGATTCAATGAGGTAATGATTACATATTCCATAAAGAAGGGGGTAAAAGCAGGGGCGGATCTATGTACATGGTTCGGGGTGGTACGCCACCCGCAAGTTTCGGCGAAAACTTTATGTATATATGTAAATATGTATAACAAATAGGATATATATTTAAAGTGCCACCCCATAAAACAAAAGTGGCAAAGGTGCCAATGGCAAAGGTCTGCCTTTTTGTTCAGCAGGGCAAGACTTCGAATCCTGGTGGGAGCAAATAATTTTTTGGCTTACATTCAGTTGCAATTTAAGGAGATTAAATACACTACACAGCACACTCTTCTATATTTTATATTAAATGTTTGACTTTTCTGTTTGTTTAATTAAGTATAAACAAATAAGATAAAATAATAATAAAAGTATTCTCTTATAATTAATATAGAAAGTTAAAATCCTTTTTGAGGATCTTTCCCAAACGCCAATTTTCAAAAGGTAAAACAAAGCCCCAACTCCCCAAAGTTAAAATCATTATTGATCGTTTTCAAAATATGAAAGCTCGTAGAGGACAATTGTAAATAGATTGTGTATGATATTAAAAATATTGTTGGAAGTTTTATGCTTTGCGTCAATTAGTTATAGTTATTATATTTTCTTTCGTTTGATCTATTTGTCTATATAAATAAAAAGGATGTATAACCCGAACCGACGCTCGAGTTGATCAAATCGATTAGGTCGGCACCCGTAACCCCTAAATCCTGGATCCGCCTCGGGGTAAAAGAGGTTCGATTGTGTGAAATATCAGATAAGTTGCAGAATTTATGAGAAGAATATCTGCATACATGTACAAAAAATGGAAAATAGTTTTTTCCTTCTAATTCATATGAAAAAATATTCAAATACTTGAGTATAATAAGTCGGGACATATTGGTTCTAATACTCACTGCATGTCCTGGATAGGTGAGACAAAAATACAAGTTGTTAATTTGCATATATTTGGCATTAAGACCGATAACAAGATCAGCGGCTCAGAGTGATCAATAAGCAACATTATGCTCAACTTGTACAGGGTAAAGAGAGCTAGTGAGTCTGGCAACTCTCAAAATTATCCCCAACCTTAAAATGCCCCCATAAGAAGAACTATGAGCATTTATTTTCTAATTTCAGCACTTTTTGTTGTTTTGACCTTTAATAGAGTGCCTCTGAACAAGCTTAATGTGAAACCTTCCATTAAAGGTTTCACATTTCTGTTCCAGAATAATTAGCCATCGTCGGGAGACAAAAACAGTCATTAGTAACCTTTTGTAGTGGATTTAGACCTGGTGTATTAATATACATCTACTCCTCTCCTCATCAACTATTCATTACCTTTAAATCTCTTTGCCCTAACACAACAGAATCGGCATAGCTGATCATTTCCGACCCTTATTTCTCAGTTTAACCAAATATATGTAAAAATTAAACGATTCTTTGCAGTGTGAGTAGCAGTGAGGAAGTGCATAGAGATTAATACTCTGGTCTTTCTTTCTACCTTCTTTATTTGGGTGGGAGAGAGGTTTCAGATACAGTTAGAAGGCCAACTCTCCATAGTAATGCAAGGTGATCTAATTTATTTGAACTAATGTATGGGGTACTGGTACCCCAGCTTATCCATGTTACTAAAATAAAATTGAACAGTTTCAACCACAGAACATCCCATTTTATTCAGGAAGACCACAACAAGTGCCAGCCTCCAACCTGATGAGGCTGCAGCGCAGCTTTGGTTTTAGGAAAACAAAGGACAAACAATTGTCTCGTCACTAGTATAAATATGCTTAACTGCTGACCTAAACAAGCTATCAAGTAATCATGCACCTGATTATGCTACATAACCTGCCAATTTTAGTTACACCCTCTATCTCATTTTATTTAACTCGATGGAACTGTTTACATGGCAAAATGAAGAAGCCAATCATCTTTCATTAGCCCACCTCTGGCAAATTTAGTTCAGTAATATATCTTAGTTTTAGTAGAAAGATATTGCTAAAGCTTTCAAGCAATAAGAAGAATAAGAGAAAAGATAACTGTAATCAACACTTTGTTTTGCCAATTGATATACTATCCATTACTGTAGCACATGTTCGCTTAATTCTGAAAGTAATATATAAGAAGTAAATAGACACAACAATCTAGAAATCTGACCACAAAGTTGACATGTGATTGTAAGAATTGTGAATAAAAGGATTTGTAGCCTAAGATGGAAAAGTGCTCAGCATCATGAGAAAAATACATCATTAAAGACTTCTAAATCAGTGAAAAGAAACTGACCCTCGAGAGAAGCTCTAAGAGGCTCAATGAACTCGGGAAACTCAATCTCTTCAAGAGCCTTGAACACATCCTCCGCATTTATCGTTTGCCTCTTAGACTCCTTGCATATGTCATTAGCACTGAAATTGAACAACTCAAATGAGCTCACTCATTGAACTGAAATATTATAGAAGAGAAAAAGAAAACATATGTTTCCATCTTCTTTCAACATCAACTGATGATAATACAACGTTTCCTCCATTTTCTCAACTGTCAACACAAAGCATGCCTTTTTATGTTCCACTTCAACCAATCAATTAATTATTGTTTGCTCAGATCCACAATCAATCACTTTATATTCATTGATTTCCAATTTTTAGGGTACATCCTACTAATCACCAAAAAATTTAACTATCAACCAGTAAAAGAATAGCCAATACACAGAACCCCACTAAAATCCTAGATCACAAAATTTCAGAAAGCACCCAAAGTCCCAAAATAAGCCAACTTCAAGTCAATTTACAATACTAAATTTCAACTTTAAAAAAAAGAAGCTGAACCTCAATAACATCACAATCAATCAGAAAAAAGGCTTAATTTTGTAAAGACCCTATTAAATCCTGGATCACAAAAACTCAAAAAACACCTAATTTCACAACAAATCAATCATTACTTTTTTCATAATTTTCGGGGAATTTGTGGAATTTTATTTTTAAAAAGGAATAAATTGAAGTGAATATGCAAAACCCAGTAAGAGCTTACGTGGCGGAGAGGTAATGGATGAAAATGCGGGCGCTTTCGGAGAACGCAAGGAGAGAGTCGCGGAGAAGAGAGATGTCAGTATCGGTGGATAGCTGGGAAAGTTTATCCTTCACAAGCCGGCGCACGATAGTCTTGGGCAGAACCTCTTGCTCTATTTGTACTGGTGCTGATGGTAATTTCTCCTTCTCCTTGTCTTTCTGCTTCTCTATTTCCGCCATTGGAACTCTGTGTTTCGCGAATACTGAAATTTTTTTAGGATTTAGGTTTCTTTTCCCGCCATACTTGGAAGAGGGTCTTAAATATTGTTGTCTAATATATTATGTTTGTTACGAATAGTTTGTATATTGGATACTACTTTGAATGCTACATTGGATATTGGATGCTCATGTTGTGAATAACTTAAAAATTAAATTTTCTATTTTATGTCCATCATCTTTACTTTTTATGCCTATAAAAGGTCATGTAATTGCAATGAAAAATTACACCAAAGTGAAAGAATAAAACACTTCTCCATTCTCTCTATCTCTTCTTGTTTACATTTTACTGCATTGCTTTTATTTTATAACACGTTATCAGCATAAAGCTCTAATTTTATTCTTAACTCCCGCTAAGTTGAGCCATATTTTATTAAGGTATGTATCATTATAATCATCTTATTTATGGCAGTACATATCATATGCTCACTGTTTGTAGATTACTTGTGCGCTTGGGCATCTTAAATAGTTTAAGTACATTACAGTGATTAAATAACTATTTCCTTCCGTGTTCAACTCTTAGAGGACCTCAAAGTCATCAAACTAGCTGTGCACTAATGTCATGGACTCCCTGGATCAAAACATATCTTTAAGGCATTTTGAAGAACTGTGAGAAATGAATTGACAAGCAATAATTTTTTAATTACTTTATATTTATTGGAACATATAAATAATGTTAGTCACGTTCAATTCTATTAACACATATATATCAATAATATAAAGTGAAATGAAACAAGTATGTAATTTCTACTTTATGGCAAGAATAAAATGAAATAGTAGATTGTTAACATGATATAGCTCTATTTTCATTTCTTTTACCTTAATCGTTTTGTTTTCATTAATTGTTTATTATTATAATTATTTCTCTAACTTATTCATCTTTTATGATAGTTTTCACTATGTCAAATTTATCAAAACTTGAATTTGTGGCACTTGACATCACCGGAAGGAACTATTTATCATGGGTTCTTGATGCTGAAATTCACCTTGACGCTAAAGGTCTTGGAAATACTATTATACAAGGAAATGAAGCATCAAATCAGGATAAAGCGAAGGCCATGATTTTCCTTCGTCATCATCTACATGAAGGGTTAAAAACTGAATATTTAACCGTAAAAGATCCACTTGAATTATGGATTAATTTGAAGGATCGATATGACCACCTAAAACTTACGGTATTACCGAAAGCTCGGTATGAGTGGATACATTTAAGGTTGCAAGACTTTAAAACCGTAAGTGAGTATAATTCTGCTATCTTTAAAGTAAGTTCTCTATTAAAATTATGTGGAGACACTATCACAGATGAGGACTTATTGGAAAAAATATTTTCTACTTTTCACGCTTCAAATGTGGTGCTACAACAACAATACCGTGAAAAAGGTTTTAAGAAATATTCTGAGTTAATCACATGCCTACTTGTGGCTGAGCAGAATAATACTCTATTAATGAAAAATCGGATAAAGAATTTTGTTAATCCGGGAGAAGGTGTTAGGCATTCCCGAGTTCCGTGGTTCTAGCACGGTCGCTCAACTGTCATATTCAGCATAATTATCTGATTTTATACAATTATAAACCTATGTGCAAATTTTAATTTTTAACCGCTTTTATCATTATCATTATTATTTAACAGAGATTTGCAACGTTGTGAAAACGTATCTCGAACCACGTCACATCAATGTACCCGTGGTTATCGATACATTTCGACTCCGTTGAGATTTGGATTTGGGTCACATAAATGTGCACCCGGGTTTAAGAAAGTAAATTATTAAAGGTGCGCCTAAAGCGACTAACGCGTTGTTATTTTGGTCGAGGCCGTGAAATTCACTAAACGACCCGTCCTGAATTCTAAATGTTTTATTTTACCCCTTTATTGAGGGCCCCACAATTTATTCATTTATTTGGCGAGGCTCGTCTCCTCTATTATTTGTTTTAAAGGGAAAATCCTAAAGTAACTATGATTTCTATTTTTGTTGATCTCTAGTCAAAAAAAGGTCCTAATCGATTTGTTAAGGGGTTGGTGCAGACTAATTGGTTATGATGTACCAAAGCCAAACATCGGGCTTCGAAATTGGCCATCCGTATATCTCAGCCCAGGCCCAAGCGCATACAGTCATAAAACGGGACCTGGGCTGCTTGTTTATCTATCTGGAGACTACACCTCTTGGGGGAAAAGAAATGGTTAAGCCCACGTGACTAAGCCAAACACGGTAGTTCAAATTTGAGCAAATGACTAGTTAACAATTGTTCTAATGCATTATTCAGATGTTGTTGATCAGATTAACACCTTAATAGCTAAGGAAAACTTATCAAGTTTAATGGACAAATCTGATAGACGTGCACATTCTGATGTTTACTAACATTCTTGTACTAACTTGAAAATACTACTTCAAACCGATATATCAATTGATGCTTAAGGTAATTAATCATATGAGGTTACGATTAACTAAGTGGCTGATTGATATAACTACTACAAGCTTTAGCTTTAGGTGAAGGTGCATCAACCTATATTCATATTAACAACCAGATTACCTATGACCAATTCAAATAATTCGCTCAATTGGTGCAGCCCAGTACAACTACCTTAACTACAGAAATCCATATTTTAGTCCACAAAATGTAACTAACATCTACTGCACAATAAACGAATCACAGAAAAACTTTCAGAATGACAGAACTATCGAACATGCAAATCCCCAGTTAATGAGGAACACAAGTCCTCATACTACCTAACAGTCTGTACCAGATGATAGCTAACACAATCCAATTGCAGTTCAAATTATACAACAGCTCTGTTCGAATCTAGTTCATATGATTACAAAACTAATTTTGTTCCACACAATTGAACTAGAGTCTAAGTTCGAATCATAGACAACGAATCAATAAAAAACGACAGAAGACATTTGGTCAATTTCCATTGATTTTTATGTTTCAATCATGTGAAGCTACAGTCAGAGTCTCGAGCCGTGTACCTGAAAAATGGAATTTTAATAGAGGCAAAGATCAGCAGTAGTACAATAGCAGACCAAGAGGCAATCAAACAGTAGAAGATGCACAGCCCAGGAACTTGAATCACAGCACAGAAAGAGTTTAAAACCAAACGAAGATGAGAATTTAACCACAAATCACTCGAATGCACCCAAATTTACTTGAGATTGAACTTCAAATGCCCTAGGACTTCACTGTTTTTGAATGCCTTTTAGCTCTTCCCCCCTTCTCTCAGCTTCTCCTCCCCTTTTCATATCAGAATCCCCCATATTTATACCCAACTCTTGAACCCCATCTCAGCTTGTTTTCACATTTAGATCATTAAGAAATGTATTTCTTCCATCATATTCCCCGACAGCCACTACTAAGTGTCTAAGTTCATTATTTAATTCAAAGGTGTATGGGCAGTACATACTTTAATTACATTCCCATTAGGCCTCCCCATGCTATTATGTTTTGTTCCCCACTAATACTAAATAATTCATTAGTTTAATGGTACTTTAATATTTTACTGACAGCCCACTTAAACTAGCCAATTTCTGAACTTTTCAATCCCCAAAATACCCTCCTAAAGCCCCTGGAATCACTATCCTACCCAATCCCTTTCACTCTGCATTGAAACCTTCAACTATAACCTATTCAAACCTACTCATTAACTAAAATGAATCCAACTAACTACCACAACTATAACCAATTCAAATCAGTTAATAATCCAATCAACAGTTCAAACTAGAACTCAGGTCAGATCAAATAGCATAAAGACTAATGAATGTGAACAAAATCCTATTGAACTACCACGGGCAAATTTCAGACCATGATTGGCACAGATACAGGGGGATGACTAACTAAGTTCCCAGTTCTAAATCAAACAAGATGCATGAAATACTGTCACACACTAGATGGGCACAACTGCATTTATAATGTAAAATGACGAATAACAAAACAAACAAGGAATCAGACATCACAGAAATGAAGCAATTCGAACCAATATTCATGGTTCTAAATTAGCCTTAAACACAAAAACGTAAGGACCCTGAGGATATACTGAATGGAACCCTACGGCTGAAAACAAAACAAACGACACCAAACAACTTGACGAGAACTACTAAAATACAGGCATGAATGGATTAATCGACGAAACTGTTTAAAACACATGTTAATCAACAGAAGGAAACTGGACCAAGAAAAGGTTCGAAAGAGGAGGGGAATTAATTGGCAAACGTAGCAAGGAAAACTAATTAGGCAACAACAAACAATAATTAGAGAAGAAAAAGGAAAATAGGAGAAATACCTTAAAAATCAGAAACCCAAATGAACTCCGTTCTCACTGACACTTCGTCTTGAAATTTTGAAACCAAAACGGACCTTAATCGAGTGTTCTAGACTGAGAACACTCGACTAAAGTCGGTTAAGACCTCAAACCTTTAACCTCGTACACAACCTGAAGCTGGTTCCTCTAGGGTTTGCCTTCGATTTGAAATTCGAAAGGCTTTGACAAGATTTGGACAGAACTTGGGTGAGATTTGGGACGGGGTTAGCTAGGTGGTTCAGTGGTGTGACTTCGGGGTTAATTAGATGAACTAGGGTTCTGGTCCGATTTTCGAACTGATATTCGAAACAAACGGCTGGGATTCGAGGGTGACGGTTAGAAGGGTTAGTTTGGGGAGGTCGAGGGGAAGTTGTGGTGTAAATTTGGGGCTGTTTGGATGAACTAGGGTTAGGGGCCAGTTCTTCAATGAACTCGGGGATGATTCGATGGCGATGGGGTGGGTATTCGGAAAGAGGATAGTAAGGGGGTTCCATGGTGTAATTTTGGGGCTGTTTGGACCACCGGAACCGCCGTGAGGCGATTTCCGGTGGGCGAAGGACGGTGATTGAAGGCGGCGGACATGTTTGGTCTATGAAGCTCAGAGACGAAGGTGAAAGGGGGGTCTGGTTTAGGGGGTGTGGGGGTAAGGAATCAAGGTTATATACGGGGGGGGGTGTTTTAATCCTGGCCGTTGGATCAAGCCCGACCAACGGCCTGGATCAATTCATTTAACAGACACGGCGTCATTTGGTTTAGTGTTGGGGCGGGGTCAATCCGGGTGCAAGTGGGTCGGGCCAGGGAATGGGTAAGGGCGGAGTGATCTGGACCGTTGATCTAGTGAGATCAACGGCTCAGACTGAGAGTGGCAAAAACGACGTCGTTTGGACGGTCGTGTAGCCTAATTGGACCGGGTAAACAGGGTATTTGGACTGGGTTGCAAAGGGGTTATTTTGGTTTGGGCCTGGTCTACTTAATTCAAAACTGGCCCAGTCCGACTTTCTCTTTATTTCTTCCTTTTCTTCTATTTCCTTTTTAATTCCTAATTACCAACTAAAAAATCCTAATTATAAATTGACAATCACATGAAATTAAACATCAAATAAAGATAAAATCACACAATTCGGACATTAAATGCAAAGTACATATTTTTTTGGTGATTTTTCCATTTTTGTAAAACAAACCTGTTTAATTAATTTTTAATTGTGATATTAAACCCTAAATGCACAGGCAACACATTTTTTTTCTTAACTAAAGTAAAAATAAACATGCACAGACAACAACACAAAACTATTTTATTTTGAATTTTTGTGGGAGTAGTTCTTGTAGGGCAAAAATCACGTGCTCACAGCTGCCCCTCTTTGTCCGGAAACATGAAAAGTTTCCGTGCAAAGATAAAGTGAGCGGATACGAGCGATTTTTGCCCATTAGGCTACTCTGTGTGAAGCATTTTCTGAAATATTTGACCGAACCTCTACTTCGAAGGTTTCCTACATATCCCTGGCTAAAAGGGAATCAGGTCCATGTAGTTCGGGAAGTTTTGGTAGCTGGGACTACCCTGGAGCTGTGGATTTACTGTTACTGCTGTTGCTGCTGCTGCCGCTACTTACTGACCTCCTTAGAAGCTAGACTAAACTATAGTCTATGAATTACAAAATCTTATCTATCTTCAGACTTGCTCTTGTGTCTCTTGTTGCTTTGATGTTTTGCTGACTGGTGTTTCCTCTGATGTTTCTTTCTTTCTGTCTTGACTCGTAGTCTTCTCTTGATTGTCGAATTTGAACTGCTTATTTCCTTCTTGTGAGCTTCGAATTATTTTTCCTTCGAAGCTTGAACTGCCTTCTTCTGACCAGTGTTGCCTTACTTCCAACTTCTGAACTTTAATTTATGCTGGGGATTTTTTGTTGTAACCCTCCGCTTTACTGACTTCAAACTTCAATGTATTCCTCTGTTATACGGGCGGGCTCCTGATTTCCATAACAACTTAGAAACTAAAATGTCATTCCTCTCTTCAGGAGGGCTCCTGACCTCAACCAACAACTTAGAAATATAACGCCATTCCTCTCTTCAGGCGGGCTCTTGACCTCAACAACAACTTCAAAAATAAAGCGCCATTCCTTTCTTCAGGCGGGCTACAGACTTCAACAACAACTTCGAAAATAAAGCGCCATTCCTTTCTTCAGGCGGGCTACTGACTTCAACAACAACTTCGAAAATAAAGCGCCATTCCTTTCTTCAGGCGGGCTCCTAACCTCAACAACAACTTTGAAAAATAAATCGCCATTCCTTTCTTCAGGCGGGCTCCTGACCTCAACAACTTCGAAAAAATAAAATGACATTCCTTTCTTCAGGCGGGCTACTGACTTCAACAACAACTTCGAAAAAATAAAACGTCATTCCTTTCTTCATGCGGGCTACTGACTTCAACAACAACTTCGAAAATAAAGCGCCATTCCTTTCTTCAGGCGAGCTACTGACTGGCGAGCTACTGACTTCAACAACTTCGAAAATAAAGCGCCATTCCTTTCTTCAGGCGGGCTCCTGACCTCAACAACAACTCCGAAAAATAAATCGCCATTCCTTTCTTCAGGCGGGCTCCTGACCTCGACAACAACTTCGAAAAAATAAAACGCCATTCCTTTCTTCAGGCGGGCTACTGACTTCAACAACAACTTCGAAAAATAAAGCGCCATTCCTTTCTTCAGGCGGGCTACTGACTTCAACAACAACTTCGAAATAAAGCGCCATTGTTTCCCCTTACCTCCTGAACCATTTTCCTTCTAACTTGAATTATCTTTCTTCAAAACTACTTCCCTCAAAACTTGTATTGTCTTCATTCTTCAAAACTACTTCCCTCAAAACTGGTGTCTCACTTCTCTGCGAACGGCTGGGGATAACACTTTTTCAAAGATATGTTATCTTACTCCTTCAAAGACTACTTCCCTTAAGACTGATGTTTCATTCCTCTGCAAACCGTTTCCTTTTGCAAAACTGGTCTTCCTCTTTTTCTTTCTTCAAAACTGTAAAACTAGTGTTCCATTCTCTCTTCAAAAATAGGTATTCCTTCAAAGACCTCTTTTTTTTCTTCTTCCTTCGAAGACTACCTCCCTTAAAACTCGTGTTATCTTTCTCCCGAAAACTG
Organism: Nicotiana sylvestris; assembly: GCF_000393655.2. Classification (NCBI taxonomy): domain Eukaryota; kingdom Viridiplantae; phylum Streptophyta; class Magnoliopsida; order Solanales; family Solanaceae; genus Nicotiana; species Nicotiana sylvestris. The sequence continues at coordinate 123,238,666 of NC_091067.1, read as the reverse complement.
CTGGGGATACCGCTTTTCACCAAACTTGTGTTAGACTTCCCGAAAATTTTCGAAATGAACGAAAATTTTCTGCCCTAGTTTGACAATCTTTCTTGTGGCGCATCTTTCCGTCATCAGTAACATTCCCTGTCCCTGCTTCAAATCAAAAGAAAATTTGGTCAGTTTAAAACGTGGTGGTTAGTTGTGATACTCCTGCTGGGGATGCTATCACCCATTTTCCCATCTATGCGTTGTCTGACCATTTTGAAGCTTGGCTGATACCTTCCGACCCTCTTGACGATTCCTTATTCACAAACCTCTTAACCATTTTCCCAGTCTCCTTATCTGACCTCATGTATTTTCATGACAGCTGATTTCACTTGAAGATCTTGCATGTTCATTGATTAACCACTTCCTGTATCGTTTGCGTTACTAAAATACCTTTTTCCGGTGCAGACTCAATATCTTCTTTTGCGGTACTGTCCGTGAACTGGCATTTTCCCATCTTTTGGGTCTCCTATGAATTTCCCAATTATATCCATTGCTTTCCGCGTTGTTCTTTCTTGATTTTCCGCTGGCCTTGGCCTTATAACCCTCGATTTCTGCTGGGGATATCCTTCTTAACACTGGTCCATCCTTTTTGTCAATCTCATCATCGAATATACCCTCGGTTCAATCCCTCTGTCCCTCTTTTTGTTGCACTATCCCTGAATTGATATGGTCCAATCTTGGGTATTTTGTGCGAACCTCAAAGCACGTTGACTATTACCGGCTCATTACGCTTGTTCTTTCCTGACTTATACCACTTTGATGTACTAGTCAGATCTCGTTTTGCATAATTGGAAAGCTGATGGCAAATTTTGAAATCATTTCTCACTTGTTCTGACCAAAGAGACTCAAGAAGAAGAAATGACAAAGGTAAAAGGAACGAAGTAAAAGACAAAAGAAAGAGATGACTCCTAACAAGAAAACTACAAAGTAAAACCTATCAGATATGGATACCAACTCTATTGGCCATGACATGCCCACGTGGCCTATCCTCCGTCGTTAATCGCCTTTCACCATCTTCGTCTGGTGCTTTCCTGTATGATTCTCAATCTTTATTCGACTTGTAGTGCCCGAAGGGTTTTCACTATCAAGCCTCTCTCATTTTGATTTTTCTCTCAACTTATAGCCGCCTCAAGGTGCCCGTGAAGGTTTTCACCGATAAGACTCTCTCATTCTATTACTTTTTTGTCGGGGATTACAGTGTTATTCTCGACTTCCATTTGTATGACTTGGCATCTTTCGAAGACTGGTCAAAAAGTCTTTCTTTGGACCGTAACGTGGGGTTTTGGATAGGGCTAGAAAGAAAGGGTATTAGCGGCTCAAAACGTATCAATTTGGGTTCAAAATTTACAACCTTCGAAACCATATTTCTTTACATCAAACACAACTTCTGCCCCAGTTTCTTTCTTGGGGATTTTTGATTTTTTTTTGTTACACTATGACCGAGCCGTGAAGCGCCTACGTATCCTCTTTGAGGAATCAAGTCAAACGTAGTTCCCAATTCCTTTTTTGTTTTCCTTTCCACTTATTTATTATTTTCTTTTCTTTTTCTTTTTCTTTCTCTTTTGCTCATTTCTCATTTCTCCTTTCTCCTTTCTCTTTTGTTGTTTTGTTGTTTCTGTTGTTTTCTTTTCCTTTTTCTTTTTCTTTATCTTCCATGCTTGTGTTTTCTAATCTTTGCTACTGATTCTGAACGAGGGGTATAATATAAAACCAATAAGGCTCAAAGGGTTAACGAAGGATAAAGTGTTTAGATAGAAGAATAAAATGTCTTCGTCATTCCAATCTTCAAAACATGCCAAGCACAAACAACGCAATTAAACATTCGCCACATCTTCTGATTATGCCGGACTTGATAACCATATCCACACATTCGCCTTTTCATTTGTTATTTTTAAAGCGCCGTTGGGAAATACTCTCACTTTCGTTACCATGAACGACCCCCTTGTCAATATGGCTAACTTGCTTTTATGGTTTTTCTTTATGTTTTACTTGCCCCAGTTTCACGTGGCTCGGGCTTCAAATGATCTCAAGCTGTTCTTATTTCCCTTAAGTGTCCCGATCATCTCCCAATGGCTTTATAATTAACTTTTAAGATTAGGCCTAAACTGTGCGCGCATGTCATGTCACTAGAATCGGCGTTGAACAAAGACAAAACAAAGGGATAAAAAGAACTAAACAAAGAAGATGACTGGATGTAACAAAAGACCGTAATTTGCATTAGATAAGTGGTGAAACGATTCGTATGACGAAACAAGCAAAACAACTGGGGTACAACCTTGGAACAAACCTAAAACAATCCTAGACAACACTAAACAAACCACTAGGACAACATGGAAGGATAAGAGGGTTTGACACAAGACAATGTCTGGATTACAACCCTGCAAATAACCCGGACAACAGAAATGATAACAAAATGAACCACCAAAACTCCTCCTTGACCAACCAAGAAAGGAGCGTCTTTCCACTTGCCAAGCTCGGCATCTTAGCCACTGAATTCGGCATCAACATTACTGGGACCTCCACCAACTTCCGTCTCATTGTTCTTAACAAATTGCTTTTGGGTTCCCTTTGCGGGCTCGTTCTTAAGAGCAACCTCTGATAGCACTGAAAACTTTGCAACGCGCGGACCTCCGAGGATCTCAGAAGAATTCTCATATTCCTTTTCAAAACAAGTCATAGTCAACATATACATCTCATTATGAATAGGCGATGGACTTTGGCCAATGCTTGTTGCATCTGGATTTTGCACGACAATGTCACCTGCATCAATAAGCTTCTGAATTGCTTTCTTCAGCTTCCAACACTTCTCTGTGTCATGCCCCGGGGCATCTGAGCAATATGCGCACCTTCGAGAAAAATCAAACTTCTTTGACAGAGGGTTTGGCATTTTTATATGAATCGGCTTCAACATGTCCAATTGCTTCAACTTTTGAAACAAACCGGCATATGATCCTCCAATAGGGGTGAAAGCCTTTTTTTTTTCAGCAACCTCTCATTCTTAAATGCTTGATTGGGCCGGAAACCTGATCTAGAGGGCTTTTGGTAGGCTTGTGGTGGTGGATAGGCATTTTGTGGAGCTGGGTACTGGGAAAGTGAAGCATGTTTTTGGGAGTCCCGTGGAGAGAAGTAGCGTTGGGGAGGGGAGTAGCTTTGGGAGAATACAGTTGGATGATGAGTGATGGAGCTACTCGGGTGGCTGGGAAAGCTGTCATAAGTGGGTAGATATGGAGAGTATGGGGGATCATCCGTTATTGTGTTAGGTGCTTGGGTAAGGATAGAGTTCAAGAAGCTAGGCGGTGGCAGGGGTGGTGCTTTCCCAGTCATCCATGCCCGATACATGTCTGCCACATGCTGTCTCAACATTCTTACCTCTTCTACCAACCCGTAGTCCTGTTCAACCAACTGCTTTCGGGCATCGGTACCAACCCGCTCAGTTCTGTTTCTCTCTACCATTGTCTTTTGCCTTTGTGTTGCAGGGAAGCGTTACTTTAGAATCACAACCAACCACCTTTCTGATTATTGAAAGAGCACAAAATGGTAGCAACCTGTTAGCGTTAGGGTTTTCAACAGATAAGAAAACACACATTAAGGATGCAATGCAACTAGGCAATTAACCCTCTCTATCATGCATTTGCTTCAGCCACGTGCGTCATTCCGGCTTCTTGTAATTGTGCTCCCTTTTTCTTTTTCTCCTTTTTTTTCCTTTTTTTTCTTTTTAATGATGGTCGAATCTTATGTGGATTGCCTACGTATCACGTCCACACATGAATCAGAACGTTGCGTAGTTCTGACCACAAGTGCAAAAAAACAAAGACACCATTTTTGGATTTTCAATCTTTATTAGAAAAACGATCTATTACAAGGCAAAACACTTTTTGAAAGGAAACTGACGGACTTGACACATACTACAGACTTTATGCAAAAGGGAAATTACAAACTCCAACGAACAACACACTCTGAAGACAAAGAACATACAGACTTCAAACTGTGAATGTCTCAGAGTTTTTAATTTTGGGCGCCCGCGGGGCGTCGTTCGGCCTCGCCGCGGGTTTTGGTGCAAGGCCCCTCTATTGATCTTTTAAATCTTCCATGACCTGGTGGATGTGAATCAGTATTGAAACAAAGAAGGCGGTACGGGACATATCCTCACAAGCTAGACACTTTATGGTGATGTAGTGCCCGATATCGTCGATTCTTCCCTTGATTCTGTCCCTTTCCATAGGCAATCACTATATGTGTCGATTCCGCATCCCTCGCACTTGAGCATTGTAAAAGAGTTGATCTTGAAACTCATCCATCTATTTCTCCATCCGGGCCATCAGATCATAGCAGCACTTTCTATCTGTTCCGGCATCTCGGGCTTGTCTAAAGATCCGCTCTTTGAGAGTGGATATTGTTTTTCTCAATATAGCGATGTTCCCTCCATAGTCCCTCTTTATTTTCCACGTATGCTTTGCTTGCGCTTATGTACCCCTCGAAGAAATCTGCCTCGTCTTTACAAGCTGTGGGGGCTTGGTACATCTTGGATACCATTATGGGCAAATGTGCTTTTATTGCTGGTAATCAGAGTTTTGACGACTCCTGCCAGCGTTAAATAATTATTTCTGTTTTTTCGGGGAAACACCACCATGCCCCCAGAATGCTACCATGAAGGCGAACCGCCTATGTTCATCCCATTTTGTCCGATTTCCTTTGCTGCCAACCCCGTTTTTTGGATCGTTGAACCCTCTTATACGCTCATGAACTGCAGAGTAGAAAAACTTTATCTGACTCAGCGTACGAGACTCCCTTGCTTATCTTCAGTAGATCCATGAACTGGCACGTATTGACGGCTCTTGGAGGAACCAGATATTTGTGCCTTAGCCCCTCAGTAATGTCCATATAACCTGCTACCTCTTCTAAGGTTGGGGTGCGTATAAAATCTGAGAAGTGGAATACATTGTGGGATGTGTTCCAAAAATGTAACCAATGCCTTTATGATATCCCCCTAGGATTAGTCTTCAGCCACCCAGTGAGGCCTCCTAAGTATAGCTTGACCGTGTCGCGCTCTGATTCGCCCAAGTCATCCCACCATATGTGCAACTCCAAAGGGATCTTGTTCACTATTGTTACGTGTAAATTCTGATTTGTGCTCATTCTGCACATTTATTAGGGTGTTTAAAATTTAAGACTTATTTGACTAAGCATATTTAATGTAAAATGAATCTCTAGAATGAGAACTACAGCTAAACCATTTAACTACACATGCATTATACATGCTTAGTGAAATATTACGAGGACCAAAATTAAAAATTACCAATAATCTAGGGACTAAAAGTGCAATTATCCATATAGTCATGAATGTAAAAATGAATTGATGGGTGTGTGGAAAATGTAGGTGGCAGTATATCCAGGAAATGTGTTGGCACTTCACATGTCAAAACCACAGGGCTACAAATACAAAAGTGGGCAATACATGTTTGTCAATTGTGCTGCAGAAAATAAAATTAACACACATTTTTCAAAAATAAAATAAAGACCCGATTTCGCAAATACGGCCTTTCAGCACTTCGAGAATTTTTTTTAAGGCTTTGTTGGCTCACTGATGAAAGCCTTGCAAAAAATGACCACATGTGGCTATTCTTGCAAAAACGGCCTTCCGGCGCCCTTTTTAAGGACATTCGACTATTTCTGACAAGAATGACATTACTCTAACTATTTTTCAAACAAAAGTAAATTCGGTTCTTTTGGCTATTTTTGCAAAAGGGGAGGTTGGACCCGATGAGGGTTGCCTACGTATCTCACATCCGGTGAGAATCAAACCGGCATAGTTCGGGTAGATAAAGCAAACTTCTTTTTAAAACAAGACTCTTTTCAATGAAAAACCATTTTTCATAAACAAAACCCTTTTTTTTTCATTTTCTCAAAAATTCGATAGAGTTTCGACGCTATTTGGACATTGATTTTTATTTATTTTTTTCAAAACAGGCGATTAACTACATCTATCTCTCTTTCCTCAAAGTATTCAAAAGCCGGTCAGCATGCAAGTCCGAAGCAAACAAATGCATAAGTAGAAGCAAGCAAGATGCATCAGGATGGTCGTTTTTATTTTTGGTACACCTGTCCTAGACAGACCCAACCCCTGTGTTGAGCCTCCAAAGTCAAATGCGCGTGATGCAAACAAACGTTCTTACTAGGGATCCGGCATGAAGCTGAGTTATTCTAGGTTCATAATTTGAGTATTTGTTCTAGACTGTGTACCCGAGCGGACAACTCGAGTCGAGGAGTGGGCTACGTACCGGTAACCAATAGGCCATCCGGCTTAGTAACTTGTCTGGCCTCTTTCTTATTTCAGGTATTGACACTATTAGAATAGGGAGCCTCGACCAGCAAGCTCATCCCCGGAGGTAAGAAGAGAAGGGTTTCGGCACAGTTTATATACAGTTCAGATAATATCAAAGCGGTAAAGCAGCATTTAGCACCTTAGGCCCAAACATGTAAAAATCAGATAATAAACAAAGCCAAATACAATAATTCATCTAAGCTCGAATTCTTGAACCCTGAACCATAGATTCTGGGTTTTGGTCCCCAGTAGAGTCGCCAACGCTGTCACATCTCCTTTTTCACCCGCGCCCCCGCAAAGGCGGCGCAGAGGGAGTTTTTCCAATTAAAGGACAATCAAAACGAGATTTATTATTTAATTCAAAGTCTCCACTTGGGAGATTTATGGTGTCCCAAGTCACCGGTTGAATCCGAATCGAGGAAAAGATTGATTCTGTATTACAGTCTGCGAACCAGAAATCCGGATAAGGAATTCTGTTAATCCGGGAGAAGGTGTTAGGCATTCCCGAGTTCCGTGGTTCTAGCACGGTCGCTCAACTGTCATATTCGGCTTAATTATCTGATTTTATACAATTATGAACCTATGTGCAAATTTTAATTTTTAACCGCTTTTATCATTATCATTATTATTTAACAGAGATTTGCAACGTTGTGAAAACATATCTCGAACCACGTCACATCAATGTACCCATGGTTATCGACACATTTCGACTCCGTTGAGATTTGGATTTGGGTCACATAAATGTGCACCTGGGTTTAAGAAAGTAAATTATTAAAGGTGCGCCTAAAGCGACTAACGAGTTGTTATTTTGGTCGAGGCCGTGAAATTCACTAAACGACCCGTCCTGAATTCTAAATGTTTTATTTTACCCCTTTATTGAGGGCCCCACAATTTATTCGTTTATTTGGCGAGGCTCGTCTCCTCTATTATTTGTTTTAAAGGGAAAATCCTAAAGTAACTATGATTTCTATTTTTGTTGATCTCTAGTAAAAAAAAGGTCCTAATCGATTTGTTACGGGGTTGGTGCAGACTAATTGGTTATGATATACCAAAGCCAAACATCGGGCTTCGAAATTGGCCATCCGTATATCTCAGCCCAGGCCCAAGCGCATACAGTCATAAAACGGGACCTGGGCTGCTTGTTTATCTATCTGGAGACTACACCTCTTGGGGGAAAAGAAATGGTTAAGCCCACGTGACTAAGCCAAACACGGTAGTTCAAATTTGAGCAAATGACTAGTTAACAATTGTTCTAATGCATTATTCAGATGTTGTTGATCAGATTAACACCTTAATAGCTAAGGAAAACTTATCAAGTTTAATGGACAAATCTGATAGACGTGCACATTCTGATGTTTACTAACATTCTTGTACTAACTTGAAAATACTACTTCAAACCGATATATCAATTGATGCTTAAGGTAATTAATCATATGAGGTTACGATTAACTAAGTGGCTGATTGATATAACTACTACAAGCTTTAGCTTTAGGTGAAGGTGCATCAACCTATATTCATATTAACAACCAGATTACCTATGACCAATTCAAATAATTCGCTCAATTGGTGCAGCCCAGTACAACTACCTTAACTACAGAAATCCATATTTTAGTTCACAAAATGTAACTAACATCTACTGCACAATAAACGAATCACAGAAAAACTTTCAGAATGACAGAACTATCGAACATGCAAATCCCCAGTTAATGAGGAACACAAGTCCTCATACTACCTAACAGTCTGTACCAGATGATAGCTAACACAGTCCAATTGCAGTTCAAATTATACAACAGCTCTGTTCGAATCTAGTTCATATGATTACAAAACTAATTTTGTTCCACACAATTGAACTAGAGTCTAAGTTCGAATCATAGACAACGAATCAATAAAAAACGACAGAAGACATTTGGTCAATTTCCATTGATTTTTATGTTTCAATCATGTGAAGCTACAGTCAGAGTCTCGAGCCGTGTACCTGAAAAATGGAATTTTAATAGAGGCAAAGATCAGCAGTAGTACAATAGCAGACCAAGAGGCAATCAAATAGTAGAAGATGCACAGCCCAGGAACTTGAATCACAGCACAGAAAGAGTTTGAAACCAAACGAAGATGAGAATTTAACCACAAATCACTCGAATGCACCCAAATTTACTTGAGATTGAACTTCAAATGCCCTAGGACTTCACTGTTTTTGAATGCCTTTTAGCTCTTCCCCCCTTCTCTCAGCTTCTCCTCCCCTTTTCATATCAGAATCCCCCATATTTGTACCCAACTCTTGAACCCCATCTCAGCCTGTTTTCACATTTAGATCATTAAGAAATGTATTTCTTCCATCATATTCCCTGACAGCCACTACTAAGTGTCTAAGTTCATTATTTAATTCAAAGGTGTATGGTTAGTACATACTTTAATTACATTCCCATTAGGCCTCCCCATGCTATTATGTTTTGTTCACCACTAATACTAAACAATTCATTAGTTTAATGGTACTTTAATATTTTACTGACAACCCACTTAAACTAGCCAATTTCTGAACTTTTCAATCCCCAAAATACACTTCCAAAACCCCTGGAATCACTATCCTACCCAATCCCTTTCACTCTGCATTGAAACCTTCAACTATAACCTATTCAAACCTACCAATTAACTAAACTGAATCAAACTAACTACCACAGCTATAACCAATTCAAATCAGTTAATAATCCAATCAGCAATTCAAACTAGAACTCAGGTCAGATCAAATAGCATAAAGACTAATGCATGGGAACAAAATCCTATTGAACTACCAATCAGACCATGATTGGCACAAATACAGGGGGATGACTAACTAAGTTCCCAGTTCTAAATCAAACAAGATGCATGAAATACTGTCACAAACAAGGAATCAGACATCACAGAAATGAAGCAATTCAAACTAATATTCATGGTTCTAAATTAGCCTTAAACACAAAAACGTAAGGACCCTGAGGATATACTGAATGGAACCCTACGGCTGAAAACAAAACAAACGACACCAAACAACTTGACGAGAACTACTAAAATACAGACATGAATAGATTAATCGACGAAACTGTTTAAAATACATGTTAATCAACAGAAGGAAACTAGACCAAGAAAAGGTTCGAAAGAGGAGGGGAATTAATTGGCAAACGTAGCAAGGAAAACTAATTAGGCAACAACAAACAATAATCAGAGAAGAAGAAGGTAAAGAGGAGAAATACCTCAAAAATCAGAAACCCAAATGAACTCCGTTCTCACTGACACTTCGTCTTGAAATTTTGAAACCAAAACGGACCTTAATCGAGTGTTCTAGACTGAGAACACTCAACTAAAGTCGGTTAAGACCTCAAACCTTTAACCTCGTACACAACCTGAAGCTGGTTCCTCTAGGGTTTGCCTTCGATTTGAAATTCGAAAGGCTTTGACAAGATTTGGACAGAACCTGGGTGAGATTTGGGACGGGGTTAGCTAGGTGGTTCAGTGGTGTGACTTCGGGGTTAATTAGATGAACTAGGGTTCTGGTCCGATTTTCAAACTGATATTCGAAACAAACAGTTGGGATTCGAGGGTGACGGTTAGAGGGGTTAGTTTGGGGAGGTCGAGGGGAAGCTGTGGTGTAAATTTGGGGCTGTTTGGATGAACTAGGGTTAGGGGCCAGTTCTTCGATGAACTCGAGGATGATTTGAGGGCGATGGGGTGGGGATTCGGAAAGAGGATGGTGAGGGGGTTCCATGGTGTAATTTTGGGGCTGTTTGGACCACCGGAACCGCCGTGAGGCAATTTCCGGTGGGCAGAGGACGGTAGTTGAAGGCGGTGGACATGTTTGGTCTCTGAAGCTCAGAGACGAAGGTGAAAGGGGGGTTGGTTGGTTTAGGGGGCGTGGGGGGTAAGGAATCAAGGTTATATACGGGGGGGGGGGTGTTTTAATCCTGGTCATTGGATCAAGCCCGACCAACAGCCTGGATCAATTCATTTAACAGACACGACGTCGTTTGGTTTAGTGTTAGGGCGGGGTCGATCCGGGTGAAAGTGGGTCGGGCCAGGTAATTGGTAAGGGCTGAGTGATCTGGACCGTTGATCCAGTGAGATCAACGGCCCAGACTGAGAGTGGCAAAAACGACATCGTTTGGACGGTCGTGTAGCCTAATTGGATCGGGTAAACAGGGTATTTGGACTGGGTTGCAAAGGGGTTATTTTGGTTTGGTCCTGGTCTACTTAATTCAAAACTTGCCCAGTCCGACTTTCTCTTTATTTCTTCATTTTCTTCTATTTCCTTTTTAATTCCTAATTGCCAACTAAAAAATCCTAATTATAAATTGACAATCACATGAAATTAAACATCAAATAAAGATAAAATCACACAATTCGGATATTAAATGCAAAGTACATATTTTTTGGTGATTTTTCCATTTTTGTAAAACAAACCTGTTTAATTAATTCCTAATTGTGATATTAAACCCTAAATGCACAGGCAACACATTTTTTTTGTATTTTTCTTAACTAAAGTAAAAATAAACATGCATAGACAACAACACAAAACCATTTTATTTTGAATTTTTGTGGGAGTAGTTCTTGTAGGACAAAAATCACGTGCTCACAGCTATCACAGATGAGGACTTATTGAAAAAAATATTTTCTACTTTTCACGCTTCAAATGTGGTGCTACAACAACAATACCGTGAAAAAGGTTTTAAGAAATATTCTGAGTTAATCACATGCCTACTTATGGCTGAGCAGAATAATACTCTATTAATGAAAAATCATGAAGCTCGTCCCACCGGGTCAGTTCCATTTCCGGAAGTGAATGTTGTAGCAACATATGATAAGTTTGAAAGAAAACAAAATAATTACCGTGGTCGTGGACATGGTCGTAAACGTGGACGTGGCAGGGGGCGAAACAATTATCGTCATTATGGTGGAAATAAATTGGAGAACAATAAAGGTTCTCAAATTAATCATTCAAAAGGTAAAGCTAGTATGTGTCACCGATGTGGTATGAGAGGTCATTGGGCATGCATTTGTCGTACGCCAGAACATTTTGTCAAACTTTATCAAGCCTCCCTCAAGAAAAAAGAAAATAATGTGGAGGCACACTTGACCTTTCAAAATAATGATGATGAAGCAGGTCCCTCAAATAAATATGATTCTAAGGCACATCTTGCATATAAAGATGATGATTTTGAAGGCCTAACAAATATTACTCATTTAGAAGTTGGGGACTTCTTTGAGGATATTGACTGAAGAACTAATCATCTTACTGGGGAATGAAGCTATAAAAGTTGTTATGTTTATGTTTGCAACTAGTTTATTTTTCTTGAGTGTATTTTCCTAATGCATCATGTGTTGCTAGTTTCTACATTTCTAATGTATTTCTTAATGTTTTTTTCCTGCTTGTCTTTCATATTTCTTATGATGTATTATTTGTCTTTTTTATGAAGAATATGAAAATTCCCCAGTCTTCAGTTGGACTCAAGATTAATAAAGATGATATATGTCTTCTGGATAGTGCTACAACACACACTATTTTAAAAGATAAGAGATATTTCTCTTATTTGGTAATGAAAGAAGCGAATGTTAATACAATATCCGGTAGTACAAGATTAATTGAAGGTTCTGGAAGAGCCAATTTATTACTACCAGGAGGAACAAATTTGGCTATTGATGAAGCACTATATTGTAGTAAATCTCAAAGAAACTTATTAAGTTTCAAAGATATTCGCCAAAATGGCTATCATATTGAGACTACAAATGATGAAAAGATTGAATATCTTTATATTACTACAATAATGTCCGGTAAGAAATATGTGCTTGAAATGTTACCTGCTCTTTCCTCCGGCTTATACTACACAAGTATTAGCAGGATTGAAACACATGCCGTAGTAAACGAGAAGTTTACTAATCAAGATAATTTTATTATTTGGCATGACCGGTTGGGCCATCCTGGTTCTAATATGATGCGTAAAATAATTGAGAATTCACATGGACATGCAATGAAGAATCAGAAGATTCTTCAATTTAAGGAATTCTCTTGTGCTGCGTGTTCTCAAGGAAAATTAATTATTAGACCATCAACTATTAAAGTTAGGATGGAATCCCCTGCATTTCTGGAACGTATACAGGGTGATATATGTGGGCCCATTCACCCTCCATGTGGACCATTCAAATATTATATGGTTTTGGTAGATGCATCTACAAGATGGTCACATGTGTGCTTACTATCAACTCGCAATATGGCATTTGCGAGATTGTTGGCTCAAATAATAAAGCTAAGAGCACAATTTCCAGATTATGCAATTAAGACAATTCGTCTTGATAATGCCGATGAATTTACATCCCAAGCCTTTAATGATTATTGTATTTCAACTGGGATAACAATTGAGCATCCGGTTGCTCATGTTCATACACAAAATGGTCTAGTAGAATCATTGATCAAACGCCTCCAATTAATTGCTAGACCAATGCTTATGAGAACAAAACTTCCCATTTCAGTATGGGGTCATGCTATTTTGCACGCAGCAGCACTTGTGCGGATAAGGCCCACAAGTTATCATAAAGTCTCCCCATTGCAATTGGCTTTTGGTCAGGAGCCAAATATTTCCCATCTTAGGATCTTTGGTTGTGCGATATATGTTCCAATTGCTCCACCACAACGCACAAAGATGGGTCCTCAAAGAAGGTTGGGGATATATGTTGGATATGAATCTCCTTCTATTATAAAATATCTAGAGCCGATGACTGGAGATTTATTTACGGCAAGATTTTCTGATTGCCATTTTGATGAATCAGTATATCCAACATTAGGGGGAGAAAATAAGCAGCTGAAAAAGAAGATAGATTGGAATGCATTATCACTGTCTCATTTAGATCCTCGAACAAATCAATGTGAACAAGAGGTTCAAAAGATTATTCATTTACAAAATATTGCAAATCAATTGCCAGATGCATTCACTAACCTACCAAGGGTGACTAAGTCACATATTCCAGCTGCTAATGCTCCAATTCGAGTTGATATCCCGACAGAACAATTAATTAAAGCAAATGAGTCTAAGCCATGCTTGAAACGTGGTAGACCAATCGGTTCTAAAGATAAAAATCCTCGAAGAAGAAAAGGAGCAAGTGATCAAAGTGAACATAACACAGAGGTAGTGGCTCAAGAAGAGCCCCAAGACGTAACAAATGATAAGACCTTAGGGGAGGTCCAGGTACCTAAAAATAATGAAAATGAAGAGATATCAATAAGTTACGTCTCAACCGGGAAAAGATAGAACCGAAATAATATTGTTATCGATAACATTTTTGCTTATAATGTTGCTGTTGAAATAATGCAACAAGATGAGGATCTTGAACCAAAATCTGTCAATGAATGTAGACAGAGAAATGATTGGCCAAAATGGAAAGACGCTATCCAGGCAGAGTTAACTTCACTTGGAAAACGTGAAGTCTTCGGACCCATAGTTCGAACACCTGAAGGCATAAAGCCAGTAGGGTATAAATGGGTTTTTGTGCGAAAACGAAATGATAAAAATGAAGTCGTTAGATATAAAGCACGACTTGTGGCACAAGGGTTTTCCCAAAGGCCTGGAATTGATTATATGGAGACATATTCTCCTGTAGTGGATGCTATCACCTTCAGGTATCTCATAAATATGGCAGTGCAAGAAAAACTTGATATGCATCTAATGGATGTTGTTACAGCCTATTTGTATGGATCATTAGACAACGAAATTTTTATGAAAGTACCTGAGGGATTTAAAGTGCCAGAAGCATATAAAAATTTTCGAGAAACTTGTTCAATAAAGCTTCAGAAATCTTTATACGGATTGAAACAATCAGGACGTATGTGGTACAATCGCCTGAGTGAATACCTGTTGAAAGAAAGGTACAAGAATGATCCAATTTGTCCCTGTGTCTTTATAAAAAGGTCTGGATCTGAATTTGTTATAATCGCCGTGTATGTTGATGATTTAAATATCATTGGAACTCCTGGGGAGCTTCCAAAAACAGTAGACTGTTTGAAGAAAGAATTTGAAATGAAAGATCTTGGAAAGACAAAATTTTGTCTTGGTCTACAAATTGAGTATATGAAAGATGGAATATTTGTCCATTAATCGACATACACCGAAAAGATTTTAAAGCGATTCTATATGGATAAAGCACATCCATTGAGTACCCCGATGGTTGTGAGATCACTTGATATAAAGAAAGATCCATTTCGACCTCATGAAAATGATGAATAGCTTCTTGGTGCCGAAGTACCATATCTTAGTGCAATTGGGGCATTAATGTATCTTGCCAATAATTCCCGACCAGATATAGCTTTCTCAGTAAGCTTATTAGCAAGATTTAGTACTTCGCCAACACAAAGACACTGGAATGGTATTAAACATATATTCAGATACCTCCAAGGGACCATTGATATGAGTTTATTTTATTCAAATGAATCCAAGCCATCATTGATTGGTTATGCAGATGCAGGATAATTGTCTGATCCACACAAAGGTCGATCTCAGACAGTCTATTTATTTACAAGTGGAGGTACAGCCATATCATGGCGTTCGACAAAACAAACTATGGTTGCTACTTCTTCAAATCATGCAGAGATAATAGCCATTCACGAAGCAAGTCGAGAATGCGTTTGGTTAAGATCTATAACTCAACACATTCAGCAAACATGTGGTCTTTCTTCGAAAGAGAATATTCCAACAATATTGTATGAAGACAATGCTGCATGCATAGCTCAATTGAAAGGAGGATATATCAAAGGAGATAGAACAAAACACATTTCACCGAAATTCTTTTTCACTCATGATCTTCAGAAGAATGGTGAAATAGATGTACAACAAGTTCGTTCAAGTGATAATTTGGCTGATCTGTTCACTAAGGCATTACCAACCTCAATATTTGAAAAGCTGATATATAAGATTGGAATGCGTCGTCTTCGAGACATTAAGTGATTTTTCATCAGGGGGAGTAACTACACGCTGCACTCTTTTCCTTAACCAAGGTTTTGTCCCACTGGGTTTTCCTGGTAAGGTTTTTAATGAGGCAGCAAACAATGCATATTATAAATAACTATGTACATCCCAATATTTTTTTTGTAAGTTTTTAATGAGGCACATTATCTTACATGAACATCCAAGGGGGAGTGTTATGAATAGTTTGTACTTTGGATACTACATTGGATACTACATTGGATGCTACATTGGATGCCCATGTTGTGAATAACTTAAAGATTAAATTTCCTATTTTATGTCCATCATCTTTACTTTTTATGCCTATAAAAGGCCATGTAATTGCAATGAAAAATTACACCAAAGTGAAAGAAGAAAACACTTCTCCATTCTCTCTATCTCTTCTTGTTTACATTTTACTGCATTGCTTTTATTTTATAACAATGTTGATATTATTATTTGGAAACTAATAATGCAATATTTTTATGCAGTGTATAGTAATATAAGAATTGTCATGTAAACATGGCTTATTAAGGATTTTAATCGTTAAGAGTATTATTTATGCATTGCTAGTACATGTTTCTTCATCTCCAATTTTATCTTGCATAATTTGAATCATAAATTTTGCCTATATTAGAAATGCATAGTTTAAATTTTTATGCGAACGCTAATTATGTAGAGTTTTATAGCAGTAATTATAAAGAGTATATAAAATAGACAACCGAAAATGAAAGAGTGAATATTATGGAGCTTAAATGAAATTTCTAAAGGTAAGTTCAAGTCGAAAATATACCAGTTTTATATCATAAATCAAGTGTTGCACTAGTTATGATAAATTTATACTAGCATTATATGACATTCTTGTGGTATAAAATAAGCGATAGACGTTGGTGTGAGTTATTTAACTATAAAATCATGTCATTCGAGGTAGAGTTGGAAGGTCACACAAATAAATATTCTGACATAAATTTATTTTGTGCCAAATAAGACTAACCATATAAATTGAAATAGTGTTTACCTAATTTTTAAATATCTATATTTTGCTTCAAAAATGAAAAACATTACTTTAGTATCCGAATTAAGAGAAAATTTAAGTACTTTGACCCTTGCACTTGGAGACTCGAGTATCTTCATTCTTTTTCTAAACTGAAATTGTAAAAATTACTAGTAGTATAACAGTTGGCCCGCTTGTGCCCAAGGCTCTGCTTTTCTTTGGCTTGTACACCGCACCTGTCGACTGTTGGAGTCCTCTATCTGTAACAATTATCAATTTTGTAAGAAATATTTCTTCATTTCTCCTTCTTCTTGCGAAGCTTTCTCATGGCTGTAGCTTAAATATATGTGTATGCACAGGCTTAGGCTGAGAGCGAACAACGATATCCAATTGGTCTGATAAAAAAAGAAGATTTTTATGGGTCTGAATCTAGAATAAACATCTTAGCTTAAAGTTTTAATCTTTGAGGATTTGGATCCTGATTGATACATCCACGTTAGCTGTTCGACAAAATGTTTGCCTCAGAAAGGTTTTTGTGAAAGTTTTATCTAGTCTTAGGATGATTTGGTGATGCCTCTGAACCGGGATCAATACAAAACATAACAGAAATCGAGTTTGGGATTTCTCCTCATTTCTTGGAATTTACAGTTTATTTATTCTCGAGTTTAGTGAGACTTTCCTCATTTCGTGGAATTTTCAGTTTTGTTTATTCTTGAGTTTCGTTAGACTTTCAGCATTTTTAGGTTACTCAAAGGCAAAGCGCATGTATTTATGTTGGCTATTTTGTATGGGTGTTTGGATTTCTATTTTGCTGCTCTTATGCTGTATCGAAATTGAGCTTTATGCTGTGCTGCAAATTAATTGTGTTTCTAGGGTGGGGATATCTCCAATTAATGTTTGAGTACTGCACACATTATTAGCTTTTCAGAATGTAATAGCTCAATTCATACCACATTCGGATGCTGGGTATGTCTGCCCTCACTCCTTAGTAAGATAAAGAAAAGTAAGAGTTTGTTGAATCACAATCATTTCCTCAAAAAAAAAAGAAAAAAAAGAAGAACAAAAGGTTGATAATTGAGGTTACTCCAGTATAGCTGATTCTTACTAGATTAGGATTGAATAGTTGTTATTGTTGTTGGTTTGTTATTGTTGAAAGTCGTTCTCGTATAACTTTCAAAACATTGACTGAGAAATTAATACTCCTAACTTTTTTTGTATCGATGTCCTTATCACCCTCTCTTTAAAAAGTGGTCTCCTAAACGTACTGTCCATCGATTTTACCACCCTCTTTCTAAAAGGTAAGTAAATTTAAGGGATTGATTTATAAGTTCAACTCATATTACTAGTTAGACAAAGAAAAACAATGAGAAATTGTAAGTGTAACTTTTGAATCAAGTAAAGGAACAATTAAATGAAAAACTGGAGGAAGCTATAAATATAATTAGCTTTTGCCTTTTCCTTTTCCTTGCGCACATCCGGTACTTCTGGTTTTCTAATTTTGCACCAGCCACATTGAGTTGTCTTTTTAAACAATTTCTTAAGATCTGTTTCTTTATTACTCCATTTTCGCGTGAACTCTCTCATCGCTGTATGAGTATCATGTGAATGTAAAAGATGTGCAAATGCTTACTCGACGGTATTAAAAAAGAGAGAAAATTTACTAGGTATGAAGTGAGGACATTCATCTCGGAAAGTTTAGTCTTTGATGAATATGCAGAGAAAATATCAAATTCTCCATATGTGTGTTCGAAAAAATATTCAGAGAGGAAGATTGTGCTCTTCTTCTGTAGGAAGATTTACTTAGCATTAGGAAAAACATATCTCTTTAATGATACTCTGGGTCTGGGGCTTTTCTGAGTATAAGCCCCTCTCCTATTGGAGCTAAAGTAGTAAAGCTAGTAATAAAAAATCCTGGTGTTTCAAAGAAATCAAATCCTGGGTTACTGAGTTTCTCGATACTTTTTAACATTTTAGGTTACTCGAGCATGATTCATCAAGCTTAGGCTAGTTATCCTCTCTTGTATGTAGGTGTTTGAATCTCTACTGTTCATTGTTGTTACCATTATTCGTTGATGTCTCTTTTCATTGTTTCCCTAATGGTGTAATTTCATGTTGTCACCAGTTCACTAAGTGGTCTTGTTTGCACGGTGCATACTGCAAACACAATGCTTCTGGAGTGCCATTGCACGTCACTAAAATACAATGAAGTGGCTAGCAAGGCTACAAGAATTTAGGCGATACAAAGCTTTATGATAACACCCAATTTTTCCAAATTGGCGGTTCGATCTATGATTTATCATTCATGGACATTGATAAGATCCATCAGTACTTACTAAGTAAAGAAGTAAGAGCTTGTTGACCAGAGAAAAATGAGACTGCTTTCCCACCAGTTCAGCTCCAAGGATCTCTTGTCTATGGTCATGTGTTCTTCCACTTGGCTGTCCAAGGCGGAGCCACTGTCTGCCCGGTACAATTTTAAATGCCATTATCATACACGACAGCCAGAGCAAGATAGAAAACAAATACAAACAGATGAACAAAAACAGAACAAGAAACAGGGACCTTCTATTGGCTCTCCAGCTCGAATCCAGAAACTTATCGCTTCCCAATCAGATCCACTCCTTGCTAAAGAAATATTTGATTTAGCCTCTCGAGAACCTGATTTCCGGCATTCCTATGCCACTTTCCACACCCTCATCCTCAAGCTTGGCCGTTCCCACCAGTTCTCCCTCATGCAGTCCGTTCTCTCTTCCCTCAAGTCACAGCAATATTCCGTCTCCCCATCTCTTTTTTCACACATCATCCAAATCTATGGTGATGCTGGCTTACCTGACAAAGCCCTTAAAACTTTCTATACTATCCTAGAATTCAATATGAAGCCCCTTCCTAAACATCTCAACCTCATTCTTGAAATACTCGTTTCTCACCGAAACTTTCTTCGACCTGCATTTGATCTCTTCAAATCTGCACATAAATATGGCGTTTTGGCAAACACCACATCTTACAACATTCTAATGCGAGCGTTCTGTTTGAATGACGATTTAAGTATTGCCTACTCGCTGTTTAATCAAATGTTTAAGAGGGACATTGCTCCTGATGTAGAGTCATATAGGATTCTGATGCAGGGTTTGTGCCGAAAAAGTCAAGTGAATAAAGCTGTTGACTTGCTGGAGGACATGCTGAATAAAGGGTTTGTTCCTGATGCTTTAAGTTACAGCACTCTATTGAACAGCTTGTGTCGGAAGAAGAAACTTAAGGAGGCTTACAAGATTCTTTGCAGAATGAAAGTAAAGGGTTGCAATCCAGACATTGTACATTACAATACAGTTATTCTGGGGTTCTGTCGAGAAGGCCGCGCTGCTGATGCCTGTAAGGTCCTTGAGGACATGCCATCAAATGGGTGTCTTCCCAATTTGGTTTCTTATCGGACATTAGTCGGGGGTCTAAGCGATCAGGGAATGTACGATGAGGCGAAGAATTACATGGAGGAAATGATGTCAAAAGGCTTCTCTCCACATTTTTCTGTGGTTCATGCGGTTGTGAAAGGTTTCTGTAACATAGGTAAGCTTGAGGAAGCTTGTGGAGTAGTGGGGGATATTTTGAGCCACGGCGAAGCCCTACATACAGAAACATGGGGAGAAATCGTATCCAGGATCTCCGAATGGGATGATGCTGAAATTGGGAATATCTTGGAGGAAATTATTAGAGCTGAAATAAAACCTGAAACGAGAATAGTGGAGGTTGGTGCTAGGTTGGGCGAATACTTGATGAACAAAATAAAAAGTAAATCAAGAAAGGGTTGATCATTTCACAGGACAAGAATTGGTCCTGAGTAGCTGCTCAAACCTGCTATATGCATGGAAAAGTGTTTACTTTGGAAGATAGCAAATGCACATGAAACCTGCTGTGGTTAATTCGAATGCACAGCAGGTTTCAGATAGGGAATTCGAATTTATCTTGCTAACTCGTCTGGCCTGTTCATTGACGTATTTGATTTCGCAAGGTGGGTTGTCCTCTCTCATGTTCTAATCGACTTTGTGGGCATATAGAATCATACTTTCTGTGTTTTCTTTAATAAGTTCTATACTTGGAGAAGCCAATTCTTTTGAGTAGTAAAGTCAAGCATATCTGCCATTATTGATTAATTTTTATTTCCATCGTACCTTTCTCAGTTTTGCAGAACTCTTTACAAGGGGTGAGTCCTGTGAGAGTTGGTGGTGCAATAACTTGTCAAATCATGTTGAATTTCTCAATTTTATTCCTAAGAAAGAATGGAGCAACATTGAAGAGGCAGAAATGCAAAGACATGGTGTAAATTTACTAATGTCGTCTTCAATGTCAAGATAAGTGGGGTTTAGTGTCATCCGATATTAATTTAGGTAGGGATTCAGAAATAATGACAAGTTTTGCTGACTATGACTTAACTGTTTAGGGACTTCTAGAGGACAAATGCCTCGGTTATTTAATTATCTGATCTATGTTTATTTTCTATCTGTATCAATGGGTTGATCAGAAGTGGAAATATGGTTAGAGTTCTTATTCTTTCATTATTGTAAAATTTCCAATTATTTCTTAAGCAGTGTTGAATGAGGCATTGGTCCACAAGTAAATGGTAAAAATTGCACGGGGCGCCCTATTTGGTCGCCCCCATTTAACCTATACCCATTTTTTTAAAAACTTTTAACCTGCACTCACTTTTTAAACAAGTTCAGCTCCCTTTCTCCTCCTCCTTCTCCTCCTTCATTTTCTTTTTTCTTCCTCTACAACGATGACTTCAACATTGCTCTCTTTGATTAATGAAGCTAAAGCAAATATACTGAGGACTTCCAGTTGGATTATTATAACATTAAAAACCAGTTTCCTCATTGTCTGGAAACACAACTCCGTCATCCATTGCTGTAAATTTATTTGATACCGTGAATGTTTCTGCTCCAGCCTTTAACAGTAAGTTTCAAATTCATTCTTTCCCATGCACATGGAGTTTGTTCTTCTTTTTCTTTTCTCTTTTCTTTAGGATGTCATATATTCAGAAAAAATAATATCTTCTGCAAAAAACTTAATAAATAAATAATTTTACTGGCTTGTTCAGACGCCCCAGATTCGACGTTATCTGCCTTGGCATCATGGTTTTGCGGATTGATCAATCGAAAAGCATCAATTACCACTTTCCTTTTAACACTCTGAATTGGATCCGATTACATAAAATTTGGGTGAGTTATCAAAAACTAGAACATCTTGATAGTGGGATTCCCCAGTTATAAAGACAAAAACTTCAGCTCTAGAGCTGAAGTTTCCCAGTTACAACACAAAAAATTCAGCTCTAGAGCTGAACTCCAGGCCCGGCTACTAGAATGCTGAAGTTTTGCGTGATTGTCTTTGCTACTTCAGTCCTGTATGCTGAAGTTATGTGAAAAAGCGGGTACGTTTGTAATTTTTTTTGCAAAGCGGACACAAGTTAAAATATAACACAAAAAGCGGATATAGATGCAAATGCCCCAAGTAAATGTAATCCAACGCAAAGAGAGGAAGTTTTCTTTGCCGTTTGCATGACGTTCTCTACTGTAGTACTTAAATACAAACTGTACATTTAGAAATGTTAATGGTTGAATGAAGTTTGTGATGTTGATTCTGATCATGAACGATAAGTATTGAAGGGTCAAAGTGAGGTACAAGTTGAGTATGAGATGATGATTCTTGTCTCCTGTAATTGAGTTTTGCTGATCCTCTTATCTTACCCTTGTTTGGGCCTTTCATTTAAGAAAAATTTACACATTTACTTTTCTCACGCAATAAGAGTATTATTTTTACCTAGAAATCTTTTTACCCTCCCTACTCAAGTTTCAACTTAATTTAAAGGTGTCAAAGGTTTGGGGGTGGGGGGATGGGGGGGAGTAAAGCTCGTAAATAGGGAAAGCCCAGTCACCAATACGGACCGGTTACCGGTTTTTCCAAACTGGGTTTAACGGGTCCGGGCCCATCCAGTGAAATATTGAACCGGAACGGTTAAGGGCCTAAGGAGTCGGGCTGGGCTGGGTTTATTTTTTATTTTGTATTTTGTATAACTATCGTAATTTATATTAATATAAAGTAAAAATATAAAACAAAAAAACAATCTTATAAAAAGAGTGTTTGAATAAAGGATGCAAAGGCTTTAAAATCCTTATATTTGAACTTTTCATTAAGAATTTAAGATAATAGAATACAATGAAGATGGAAAAAAATTGCACTTATAATTTGCAAGTTCTTTTTTTATTTCAAATTTGCAAATTAAAGTTTACATTTAACAGTAACTAAATTAACGAAAAAAGAGTAAATTTAAAGTTTAATTATCTATATACTATATTAAAAGCACGAAGACCCTTAGCGAAATGTCGTTCGGCTTTTTTACCCTTTTAAAATAGAGTTCATATTGGACAAAATAATAATTTAATTATTTATTTAATATTTAGAATTACAAATCAACTAAAATTTAAAACTTTCCTTGTTTGAACTATTTAAGAATTCCTAATATTTAGGAATTTAAAGTTGTGTAAGATTTGACTTATATGAATTCTTTCCATATTTGATTGGTGTCCAACTTCTTCCCCCAAGATTTGAACATTTGATTATTCTTTTTTTCCCAACAAAGGAAATCTTCAAACTCTTCTACTTTAATTTATTTCTTTAGGTACATATTCTACATGCAAAGTATGATGGGAACTTTAAAAATAGGTGAATTCAATAACTTTTCGTAAATTATTAAACCAATGAAGTGACTATTTTTGTTTGTCTTATTAAATTTTAATGTTTTAGAAATGCTTTTTTGGCCCACACACGTTTCAAAAGGGTCATGTAAATGATACATTTTAATTCATTCTTATGTTAGTAACTAAAACCTAAAATTGAGAACTCATAAATTCAAATTTTTATTTGTATTATTTGACAAATATTTGAAGAATCGTAATAAAAGTATAGCTACTAGCTACTCATGTTTGTATTTTCTCAAATGAACTTGAGAATATCTTTCCAAGAATATTTTTAAAAAACTATTATATCTGCCAGGGATATGTATATTGTTGAACTAAAAGGGAAGCATGATACCTTGTGAAATTAAAATGATAAATTATAAAATTGTAACAAATATTAGCTGAATATATTGAATGATGATTGAGAACTTCTATGAGACAGTGTTTTTTCCTTTCATCAATTTCAGGAGCTTACACTTTTATTTTATCCTTCAGACATAAATTTTTTAATTAATATTTGTGTGTGTGTGTGTATATATATATATATATATATATATATATATTATATGCCCCACAATATTGCGTCGATATTACACCTTGTAGTGTTACATTACGATTATGTTACGCTTCGCAGTATTATCTTACGATGATGTTACACCCTGTAGTATTATACGTGGAATTGTCATAATATAATTGACCTCAGTTCAAGGACAAGATTATTTGGAGATTATAAGCATTATTCTATTTCAAACAAGTGATGAGTAAACTCGTGAAGGTGAGAGGGTAAGCAAATCGAAGAAAATGAATTTTCATCAAAGCTTGGCGATTTGGGATAAAATACGGTCCGAGATATAATACCCGGTATTTATGAACTAGTGTCATACAAGGTACTACATGACCATGATAGTAAGATATACAAGGTATGTTAAAAATGAGTAGTATTTTAAGTAACTTGAGATAATTCTTAATTATGTAGGTGATTGGTTAATTATTGAATAATGAGATATTACCCAATTAATTAAAAAATTATATTGGATAGAGATTAAGGGCATGAGGTGGCAGCCCCCATGCAAATTGAAATGACTTATGATACAAAATGAAAGGTGGCATCTAAAGTGTCATATAAATGACACTTACGTAAAGACTATCAAGACATTAAATGTTCGGATTGTGGTCTTCATTGGCCTTAAATTATTCAAGGTAAGCTTATAGTTTTTTTTCCTAAATCCAAACATTTACAAGAACAAAAGTTAATCTCACTCCAATAAGAGCGGATATTAATCTTGAAACAAAACAATTCCAACGAGTTTCTTAGCACCGTAGCAACGTGAGATTTTGCTATTATGGTGCAACCTTTTCCAAGAATATCATACGAATTTTTCCCTACTCAAGGTATGTTAAGGCTATCCCTTCTTTCCTTTTGTCATGATCCATACGATACAAACGAAACGAGCAAATACAATTATATAAATGACTCTATTCATAGAAATGCTAGAGATGCTTATATTCTTGATTCCTCATATGTCTTATTATTCTATCATCTGTTCATGGGTCTCAGAAAATACGTAAGTTGATAAAGTTTATTTCATGATATTAATCAGAGGCAAAATGGTCTTATGACGTTCTGAGAGATTTTATTAACGTATTTCTCATGCATTGCATTCATTCATAAATGTACATTGACCCATGACTAGATGACATTATATATGCGTGTATATATATATATATATATATATATATATATATATATATATATATATATATATATATATGTATATAGGATATGGAAAAAGGTTACGGCGTTATATATGCACCACCACCTGATCAGCTGGTATATGTTGATGATTTTCCCATAGTGGCTGAAATGATATGATGGGATGCCCTTAGAGGCTTGATGATATTATGAACGCATATACCTATGCATGGTATGACATTTATATGCATATGCATGATATTATAAAAATAAAATGATTCACAGAGCTATGCAAACATACATGTTGAGTCTTTTACTCCATGTTTCTCTCATGTCTATTATTTACTGATTTTCATTCCTTACATACTCGGTACATTATTTGTACTGATATCCTTTTTGCATGGGGACACTGCGTTTCATGCCCGCAGGTCCCAATAGATAGGTCGAGATCCCTCCAAGTAGGCTATCATCTCAACGAAAGATGTTGGTGCGCTCCATTTGCTTCGGAGTTGCTTGTTTAGTTAGTATGATTTAGACGTGTATTGTTTGATAAGGCGGGACTCTGTCCCGACCTTTATAAAAATTATGTATTCTTAGAGGCTTGTAGACAGATTTCATGTATGTAAAAGATTGTATGGCCTTGTCGACCTATGTTCAGTGTACAAGTGGTTATTTTGGTCTTTTAGGCCCATGTCTTATGTATAAGTTGGTATCACATGTTGTATTCTACTTATCTCATAGAAGTCTTTCGGCTCAATTATCTATGATAGTATGACATGAAAAGATATGTTATATTAGTACTCAATTGAGTAAGATACCGGGTGCCCATCGCGACCCATCGATTTAGGTCGTGACAAAAGTAGTATCAGAGCAGTTCTATCCTAGGGAGTCTACAAGTCGTGTCTAGTAGAGTCTTGTTTATGGGTGTGTCGTGCACCACACTTATAAGCAGGAGGCTCCAGGATATTTAGGACTGTCACTCTTTCTTCCTACTCTAAATCGTGTGGTAGAGCTCAGTTGTAAGAACTTAATTTCCTAAACTTTATCTTATTCATAATACGACGATACCTACATCCAGAAAGACGGTTGGTAAGAGATATAGCTGTGGAAGAGTTGGGTCAGAGGAACTCAATTTTTGCATCATGCTTATAATGGATAAATATGAGGTATTCAGCAAATCATGTGTATACTAAGATGTGTAAGCTTCTTGATAAGGATCCCTAAGGCAAGAATGCCTATCCACTCTTACAGTAACAAGGAATAAGGAGGGAGACACAAGTTTCAGCAAGTAAAAGAAGCAAGGTAAAGACGGGTAAGAGACACCAAGTTAATGAATATTATCAGTATTACAGTTCTGGCAGAAAAATATAAGCATTGTGAGTTACCCTCAACAGTAAAACATGTATGTATAATTGGCCACACCATCTCAGTTATACCCTACTGGGGGCTAACAAGTGTAGATTAAGAAAAGAACGGGATATCAGGATTCGGCTAGGGTTAGAGTACACAAAATGGTGAATTGATTGTTTGCGTTAGTTGACAGTTTCGAAGGATATGGCAAATGTGCTAATAATCTCCTTGCGAGACACTCAGATGGAGCACTCTAAAATTTAGTATTATAAAGATAGACACTGGAAGCCTTGAAGGGATAAATATTACCTTAGTGTGGCTCGCGTCCCTAGTAGAGCGAGAAGGTTAAACAACCCGAAGAGCCACTGGATGGAGCAAAGGGGAGCTAAAAGCAAACGAATATCTTGTTCGCATTTTCAGAATAAAGTGATAGGCGTAGCGGGAAATAAGAAAAGAATTAATAAAGCATTATGAGTAAGATATGATACACGGATGACAACGGTAGATCAAAAGATGACAGTATTATAGAATCTATAGCCAAGTGAAGGAAGAGACGAGAGGTGACATGCCTTAGGACAACAAAAGAGTATAGGTCATACAGTCATGTCCTCATTTCGAGAAATAAGTTCGCAACTCTAACACGATTACCAAAAAGGAAAAGTTAGACCCCAGAGTAATAGAATCAGTATGGATTGGTGAACAAGATAAACTAAACATAAATTAGGGACTGAGTCATTGATTATAGTCGGTATCATGAGAATTTCAGATTGGGTTCCAACGATAATAGAATGGACGATAGAAGAATAACCTTTAAAGGTCATTTAGGAAGATGATTCCCTAAAGTAAGCAATGTGAGAAAAGTTAAGCTTAAGGGACTGTATGTGCCAGTAATACTAAGTGTCACCCTCGCAAGTAAGGAAATTTGTTATCCTTGGTACGGAAGGTTTACCGCAAGGCGAGTAAGGGTCATCGATGATGTGAAAAGACGCCTAAGAGGAAGAGGTAAAACATCTATAGGTAGCTCGTCATAGCTCTAAATCTTAGTACTCCCCTAAAGGGGGGAATATGGAGTGATGTGGCATTAAGTTAGAATTTCGTGGTTCTAGTAACTATGGAATGACAAAGGAAGAATGCGATAAAAAAACAAAAAGACAAAAAAAAAAAAAAACCAAAAAAAACCCAAAAAAATCAGAAGTGATATTCAAGATGATATGAGTTGTATGGAATTCCAATATGTATCGGCACTAAGATAAGTTAAGTATGCACGCAACAAGTGGCAATACGACCAAGAAAGCAATTCCTTGCATTTAAAGAAAGTTGAGAAGGAACGAAAAGAATTATTCGATTAATGATCTAGAGTTAGTTACGTTATGAACACACTTAAGAGTTCAAAGTATTATCCATGCAGCATATATGTTGACATTCATACATCCGTAGAAGACTCTGGTATAAGTTAAAGGAAAGAATCCCAGGGCATAGACAAAGGATTGAATTGTTAGAAGATTGTATCATGGATATTCCATAGCGCCCATGAAAGGCTAAAGTAATAACTAATACCAGGAGCCACAGATTAGGGAAGATAGCTTAAGCCTACATAAAGGCTGATGAAGGAATAGGAAACTAAAGAGTTTAATCAACTAAGTAAATCAGGAAGTCTGACTATTAGACCCGGAAAATTATAGGAATCGTGATTGAGAACATAGCAGAATCACTCTTAATATCAGAGGTACGAGAGAGATAGTAAAATAGCCATATTCTAGAATGACTCTATGATAAATCCAGTTAAAAGAGTACCAGCTTTATAAGAAGTCAGTGCGAGGCTCCCACTGGATTGTGTACGCACCAAAGGTGCAAGTATTATAATAGAGCTTCAAGTTATGGACGCGAATTACACCTATGTGGAAGGGAGGTCATGAAAGAGATAGAAGATACGATGCGAGATTTTGAGGTAAGTAAGATAAAGGTGAACAACGTACGAGATACTCACAGACAGAAGATCGTGAATAGTCCATACTTCGGATAAAAAGCTAGAAGCGCGGGGATTCAGTATCTAGGAATAATAGCTGTTGATACCCAATTTTTCCCTATATATTTTCAATACGCAAAATACCTTCAAAATAGCATATAATGCATATATAATCATGTCGAAGGTTTTTATTATTTTTTCCATAATTTTAAGGTTTTAAATTGATTTATTTTATCCATTTTTATCCATAAAATCCCTAATAATTATTTTCAAAATTATTATTTTTTGATAATTCATCTATTAAATTTTTATGTTTATGCCAAAATATAGCTAAGGTAATTTTTATATATTTTTAAAATTACATTTAGTATTTTTAAAGTTAAATTGCACATAATTGCAATATTAGCCCTTTTAAGATTTAATTATGTTTTTATGCATAAAATTGGATACTGTATTTTTAAATTGCTAATTATGTATTATAAATCATTTTATCATTTTAAAATTATTTTTTTAGAAATTATCTACTATTTTTTATAAATTAAATAGGAAAAATGGGCTATTTAAATTTTGGCCAAATTGACTTTCAAATCTAGCCTAAATCCAACGGACCCCCAACCCAATTAAAAAATCCACCTGACCCAAGCCCAAACTCAAACCAAACCCGGAACCCACCTACCCATTTAATCTCGACCGTTGATCTCCTAGAGGCCCCCATTATTCCCTTCCATAATTAATCCCAAATGACCCCCCCTAAACCCTCTCATTTTCACCAAACAACCGCCCTGAAAACCCCTTTCCTCTCCAATTCTCTCTGAGACCTAAACCTAACCCTAGCCGCCGCCACCTAAAACCAGCCCTAATCACTTCGATCCTCACTCGATCCATGGATTCCCATGGCTGTTTGAGACGTATACTTGTCTCCTACGTTTCCTGGTTGCTTGTTTTTGTGATTTCATGGAAGGATCTCGAAGAGATCTAGACTAGATCTTGTTCAAAACTCTCCGAGAGCCTATCCATGGTCTTTCATGCCATTTTCCGGCCATCCATGGTTGCTCGAGTAAGATCCATGACTTTTCCGGCTAAAACCAGTAACGTTCTAAAGTTTTCTCATCTTCTCTGGATTCTCTGAAACCCTAACTCTTGAGATTTTTCACTTTTCTTTAGATCTGTCTTAGATCTAGGTATATCCATGAGTTTTTAACCAATTTTTCCTCATCTTTACTATCTTCCGAAACCCT
The DNA here is from genome assembly GCF_000393655.2 of Nicotiana sylvestris. Taxonomy (NCBI): domain Eukaryota; kingdom Viridiplantae; phylum Streptophyta; class Magnoliopsida; order Solanales; family Solanaceae; genus Nicotiana; species Nicotiana sylvestris. The sequence continues at coordinate 123,209,397 of NC_091067.1, read as the reverse complement.
AGTTTGCTACTGCTTGATTCTTCTCAGATCTTTATAAATCTGAGATGATTCAAGTATTATTAAGCATTTTCCTCTAAAAATCTCCTGTTTTAACTAACTATTTCAATTTTAGTCATTCTTTTCTAAAACTAGGGTTTCTCGGAGTTCTTTTACGCATGTTCTAACTGATTTCGTTATGATTAAACCCTTTCCCTTGTTTGTTTTGATCGATTTTGTGCTTTTACTGCTTTTAACTTGACTTTGTTAAAAGCCCCATTTTAAAAGATTTTCTTTACTTTGTTTCTATAATTTTCCTTACTTTGCTTCTCTAAGTGTTAGCATGCTTTCTTTACTTCGTGTCTGTGAGTTAGCCTGCTTACGTGAGTCCTGTGATTAATCTGCTTCTAATATGTTTTCCTGAATCCCTAGCCTACTTATGTCGCTTTTGCATGACTATGCTCACTTTGTTTGTTCATCTTTTACTTCTTTCTGTGACTATGCTTCAAATATGTTTTTCTTGCTACATCTATGGACCTCTTCTATTTATATGATGAAAGTATAAAGTCATGACTCCCTTTGATCAAGTCTGGTTTCCTTAATCGATGGTGCTTGAAAATTTTCTTTCAAAAACCGTAAAAGCTTTTTCCCCATCTGTTAGGCTGACTGATTTCCTTACCCTATTTTGCTATGATACTTATTTTTTTCTAATAAGTTGTATCCTTAATCAAGGCTTCATGAATTTGGTCCTACTCTATGCTACTGAATCTCGACCCCTACCTTTCCACTTAATTTGATTAGTTGCTTACCTTAATTAATTCTCCTTGCCTTGTCTGCATTACTACTAATTGTCTCCTTAGTTTGAAAACTTTCTGAACCTAGCCTTAATTACCTGTTCTATACTGGTACTATTTTTGAAATCTTTCCTTATTTATTATACTTTAGTCGTGTATGATTTCTTTCCTTATTTGTCACCTGCCCTTTACCATTCACACTGACTCCCTTAATCAAAGGGAGATTCAAACCAATTTTCTATGCTGAGTTCTATAATTACTGAAGAATTGATTCTTGCCTTATTTTAACCAGTTTTCAAACTACTATATAAATGACTCTCTTCTACAGTCTTAACACACGAACATAGTTCAGAATACACATACACACACACACACAAACTCTCTCTCCTTTCTCTACTACTCGTGCTACTGGTTGTCTAGCCGTATGAAAGCCAAGGCTAGACTATGGAACTCTACTTGCTTTACTTTTTCTGTACTTTGCTTCCTTAACTGGTTTGTTCCTAGTTCAATTCTGAAACTCAACTCTATGTGCTCCATTGTTTGTCAATCCCTGTCTTTTTCTGCACTGACTTAATGGCTCATGTTGTTTAATTGCCTTTCTTGTTTACTGCTTTATTCAACATGCTTAAGTTCTGCCCTCTCTTGTTCAAATGTAATCAACATGTCTACTTGAGTTCCTGTTTATGTCCCTCAACTAGTATGTCTCCTAATGTACTTGGTTAACACTAAGTTATGACTGTAATAGACCCCTGCATGACTATTCCCATACCCTGTCCCTATGTCTTCTTACTATTGTAATTTCAAGCATGATTCCCTTGTTAACTCTTTGAAGTAGTAGTTGCTACTTGTTCTTTGTGCTTGCTGGTCTATATGCTTCTCTTCTTATCCATATTTATGTGTTTCTGATTTGGGTCCTCTATGTTCCCAACCCCTTGCTTCCCTGCTTGTGAATGTTGAAATGATAATACACTTTGAGTTTGTTCTTTGTGTGCTGGCTTATTACAAGTTATTATTGCTTCTATTCCCTTCTCCTTTTCAAAACTGTTCTGTTGTTTTTGTAAACTTATTTCAAACATGCTGTTTCAAAACTGTTTCCCAATTCAACCCCTTTTTTTCATACCATGACAAGCACTCCCACATATACTCTTAGACCACTAGATTCTGCCCCTTTTGTGTGAGTCTTGCCTTGGGACTCTTGAGCTCCCCCTGAACTTGGACACATAAAAGCTGGACTTTTCCACACTGCACTTACGCTGTCTTGGCTATGAAATCTGGGTGTGAGCACTGCCCGGGATCCCTTGAGGTCCTTAGGGAACTCTGACACACCCAGATGTGAGAAAGACTATGGAACAATCTTGGCACCTGAGGTGGTTTATTACATAACCCAAGGAGGAAGTCCAAATCAGGTGTTGAAAAGTATGAGCCTGTTTCAGACTCTCTATAGTATAATTTTTACTTTTCTTATGTAATTCATTCACATGGTCTAAAATAATTTGTAAATGAACAATGGGGTTTGGATAGTGAAATAAGGGGGGGGGGGTAGCTATGCATGTTATAGATATCAAAAGGAGTAGAGGCCATGCTTTAGGTCTATATTTTCTGTATGTGTAGTAGAAACCATGCTCTTAGGTCTCATGTATACTGTTTCAGCATCTCATTTTTGACATTCTTATCACTTAAAAATCCTGCTTTAGGATAATGGGTCATTAAAACAAAGATCGCTACTCTTGCACACTTGACAACATGCTCTATAATATCATAACCTTTTTTTGCATTCAGAAATCTTACTTTAGGAAAATTCTGCAATCCTATGGTGCATTTAGAAACCCTGCTTTAGGAATTCTGTATATAAGCTATCATGAGCTTTATACATGCATCTTAGATACCATGTTTTAGGATCTCATTCGTACTTACATTCACACTTAGTGTAAACTGCTGATTATAAAAGAGGTAAAAATAACTTCACATTTGATTATCCTGTTTAAAATAAACTGGTAACAATCCCTGCATTTTATAACACCTAGAACAACATGCTCTTAGGCAAAAACGACTTCTGAAATTCTAATGGTTCTGGTAAATGCTTAGGCAATCCTTAGGTATCCAATCTCTTATAAAACTAGAAACTGCTCTTTGTGTGTACTGCTTAATGATTAACAGGCTTAAAATCAGTAGGCAAGCCTGATTCAGACTTCTTTTTTGAGTCATGTAATAGATCTGGTTCTGCTATTATCACTTAGATACCATGATTAAGATCTGAATTCAGACCTTAATTGCGTATGAGTCATGCTGTCTATGTGCATTACTTATGGAGGTGTATCTGAGCCTTCTGTTTGTTTCTATGTTTTTCCCCTAAACCCAGTTTTATGTGTTTTTATTTGACGCCTAGTATTTTGCCTTTAAACCTGAGGGTTCGCCTAGAACCTTCCCCTTTTTAGGATATGAGTCTTAAATTCCTTCGGGACTGATAGGAAGGGACGGGTAGCAGCATGCCATAGGAGTCGAGACCAACCCTTGCTTTAATTACCTTCACTGGTTGGGAAAGGGTAGATATGGATATGATGACCGGTGCGTTAATACCACGTGTAGCTCCTCTTTGAGGAGTGGGTATTGCATTGATGTGATCCATATTACAAACAAACCCAGGACACCCCCTTTACATTCATAAGCATGCTTAGAGTGTAATTCTTTTCAAAATCTCACTTTTTTCACTAGTTGTTTTTCAAACACTTGTGTATTTAAACTTAAATCCCCTACTATTTGAGCCATACTTGTTTATTTGCTAATTGTACAATTCAATAAAAACTGTATCGCCGGGAACCACACTAGTGGATCCTGAGGGGTGCCTAACACCTTCCCCTTAGGATAATTTCAAGCCCTTACCCTGTCTTTGGTTAACAAACGTAGTTATGAATGAACCCTATAGGTGCCCTAACGCACCTTAAATCGTTAGGTAGTGACTCTTCAAAAATGCAACCCCCTTTCCCAAAAGGAAAGAGTTGTCCCAGCCAAATGTCATGAACCCGATTCCGTGAAGGAAAAAGGTGGCGCAACAGCATGGCGACTCTGCCGGGGATATTTAGGCTTTTACCATTTCATACCGTTTTTTGTGAATTTGTACCCCTCCCTATGTGCAATTACTTGTTTAATTTCTTTAAGCATTTAGTTTCTTCTACAAAAGCAAAACTGACATATCTTTCTTGTTTCCTTCCTTTACTGATGCTTTAAATTATAAAACTGCTATATTTATCGCTTTCTTAACGTGAAAATACGTGTAAACATGCTTTTAATTATTGCATAATCATGCTCAACATCATACTCCACTCATGCCAAACAAATACTATAGCAACGCTTGATGAGTGGTTGCGCCCTTCTTATATCATTACCCCCTAAATTCGGAAAGGCTTATTTGCGGTAAAATTAGTCGATCAGCGGTGCAGTCGACAGTTCTGTGCCTTCCCACCTTGAGTTGTCTGCTCAAGGGTACCAGTCTAAAACCCCATAGAAACCTTACTCTATTCAAATTGTGCATGCATCATGGTCAAACCTAGTCGGGTCAGTTATTTCGTCCACATAATGATCCTTTAAGATAACCTTGTCCAAAAGTCCACTGGGTTTCTCCAAACCCAAACGGACGTCATCATGTTCTATGCATTTATTTGGAGAACTAAATGCCTCATGCTAATTGTTGATATTAAATAGTCGAGTTTGGTGGGGATAAGGGCCTAACCTTGTTTGTCTTGTAGAAATATGAGGCAAAAAGTCCCCAGATTCGGTATGGTCACCAATGTCCACCCAAGATTGCTAAGTTGGTGGGAAGATCTACATTCTAGTGAGAAAAACCTTGTCAGAAAATATCTGGGCAATCTACCATCCCTCATGGAGATCCCGCCTAACAACGTGATAATAGAAGTTGCTACCTTATTTTGGGATTGTGAAAGAGCCGTGTTCCGCTTTGGGTACATCGAAATGACACCTTTGCTAGAGGAGAAAGGGGGACTGGCCGGTCTAGTGTGGGAAACTCTGGGTTTGTTGATGCTTGAGAATCGCACAAGCAAGGGTTTCCTTAAAATGATGGGTTTGAAGAAGAATGCAGAATTGGTATGCCTGAAGGAATCGTACATCCTTTTTGACTACCTGTATGTAAGGTATGGTCACAACAAATCCTACCGTACCTACCCTGACAAGTTTGCCATCACGTCCTTGGGACATATTCATTGTAGGGTGTTCATCTTCATGTTTTGCTTCCTGGGTCTGATCGTGTTTCCAATGAAGAAAGAGAGAATCCATACTAGGTTGGCTATGGTAACCAAGACCCTAATGGAGGGGATTGGTGGGCAGACATTCAGCATTGTACCCATGATCATCGCAGATATATATCGAGCCTTAGAGAAGTGTCAACAAGGAGCGAGGCACTTCGAAGGCTACAATCTACTACTTCAGCTTTGGCTCATGGAACATCTCCAAAAGGGCGAATACCAATAAGAAATTTAGCGAAGTGTCTGGGAAGACCACATCGCTTTCCACCATCCAAAGCCAATGGATTACATCCCCGACATGTTCGCTCAACCTGAGAATGCCAAAGGATGGGTTGAACTCTTTGATAATTTGACTGAAGAACAGGTTCAATGGATGTTCGAGTGGTTTCTGACAGAGGAGTTCATCGCCCGATCCAGAGATGCACCTTTCCTGATACTGATTGGTCTGAGAGGAACATACCCTTACGTCCCTCTTCGAGTTATGAGGCAAGCAGGTAGGAATCAAGTCATACCCAGGGTGGACAAGATGAGCCATTTCCGAGCTGACTTCTAAAATGACGATAGTCCCTACAAGTGCCAAGCCCAACACATGTGGCACTGCAAGATCATAATGGGGAAAGACACTATCGAGCCAGATAGATATCATGTCGGTTGTACTCCTTTCTATTCAGGTTGGTTGGAAGACAATTGGGATAGTCTGGGCCAGCCAGGGTTCATTCGAGGTCACAAAATTATCGATGAAAAGGCCGAGGCACAAGTCAAGTACAACCAGCTGCGCAAAAGGATCTGTGAATGCGAGAGCGAACACCGCGAGATATAAGAGTCCAACCAGAAGCTGATTAAGGAATGGAAAGACATGGATATCAGTGCCAACAAAAGGCTAGGGTACTTGGAGCGAGGCATAGTAGAGCTAGAGGGGAAATTTCTCAAAAGGGTTGAAGACTGTCAAAAGGCTGAAGGGATCGAAGATGGACATCTAGCTAGAGCATACCTGTTGCTAGGACTTGGAGAATTGGGGAAGCTGTTCGACGGAGCCAAGGATGTCGAATCTGGGGAAGGTCCTTCTGGGACCAAATAGATAGGAATTTACTTTTTCGCTCGATGAATGTAATAAGGCCAATGGCCATTAGTGACTTTTATTCCTTGCTTATTTAGTGTTGTTTTGAGATTCGCCTATCTTTATCAATAAAATGAGGCATTTAGCATTCTAAGTTCTCCAAATCAATTTGTTGCTAGGCCTACCTCGGGCACAAAGAGGTTCCCAAATTAGGACATGTTTTACATTCCTCACTATGTGTTTAAATATTGCAATACTTTTCATAATACTCATTGACTTGATTACCTTTTGTTTTATTTTTTATTATTCCTCTCCCCAAATGTTAGTTCGTGCACTCTGGCACCATCATCTTATTTCACAAGATCCAAGGGCCCTCCACCCACTCCTCCTATTAGTCTCATTAAAGGCAAGAACAAAGTCAAAATGGAAGATTTAAACAACATCAGGAAGGAGAACGCAACTGAACGCGTAGAGGCCACTGATGGCCAAGGTATTTGGGTTCCTAACGAAAATGTGTCACAACTTGAACAGAAACTACTGAAATTCCAGGAAGAGCTCGATCAGGTTTGGAATCTGGCAAACCTGTCATTTTCCCTCAGCACCCTAGATATCAACTTCCCCAACACTCCAAACCCTACACCTCCTCAAAATATCCCAAAACAATAGAATCATCCCGCTCCTCAAAATCATGCTGCTCCACCAAAGAATCAATGCAACATCTGCCATACCCCAAACAACACTCCACTATTCATCCTAGAACCTCAAAACTCCGCAAACGACCATTTCCACACCCATACACCAGACCACCATAACACTCTTATTCACGTGGAAACCATGCCACACTCCACCCAACCTATCTCATGCACACCTGAATCTGATGAAAAGGATATACTTATCAGGAATTTGGCCGAGGAATTTAAGAAATTGACCAGCTGGATTCAGGGCATCGAGGGAAGCAAAGGAATTGATACAAGGACCTTTGCATACAACCTGATGTCGAACTGCCTGAGGGGTACAAACCTCCTAAGTTCGAAATGTTTGATGGTACGGGTGATCCAAGGGTCCATTTGGGGACATATTGCGACAAGCTGGTTAGAGTAGGGAAGGATGAAAGGATCCGTATGAAGTTGTTCATGAGGGGTTTGAAAGGAGATGCATTATCTTGGTACATCAACCAAGATCCCATGAAGTGGTCAAGCTGGGTAGGCATGGCGTCTGACTTTATGGACCGATTCAGGTTTAATACAGAGAACGCACCAGACGTGTTCTATATCCAAAACTTGAAGAGGAAGCCCACAGAGACGTTTCGCGAGTATGCTACTCGCTGGAGGTCCGAAGCTGCTAAGGTCAGACCTACCTTAGAAGAGGAGCAAATGAACAAGTTCTTTGTCCGGGCTCAAGACCCGCAGTACTATGAACGGCTGATGATGATTGAGAACCACAAGTTCTCCGACATTATCAAATTAGGTGAGAGAATTGAAAAAGGTATTAAAAGTGGTATGGTTACAAATTTTGAAGCCTTACAAGCTACAAATAAGGCTTTACAGTCCGATGGTGTGTCCAAGAAAAGGGACGTATGGGCCGTGATGGTTGCACAAAGGACCAAGTCTCCCCTTAAATACCAAGCTTACCCAACACCTCCACTCACATACCAGCCAACCCCAAATTACCAAGCACCCTCACCTTCATACCAAGCTCCGCCACCAACTTATCAATCATCTCCACCTCCTACATATCAACCTACTTCACCCAGATACTCTCAACCCGCTCATGTCTACCAAACTTATAATGCTCAACCATCCCATTATCAATCAACCCCTACATGCCAAAACTTTCATAGACCCCGACCTAATTTTGATCGTAGACCTCCAAAACAATATACAACCATCGTTGAACCCATCAATCAGCTGTATGAGAGGCTCAAAGCTGCTGGTTATGTCACCCCCATCCCCGCTGCAACCCCTGAGAATCCTTCTCAGTGGGTCAACCCAAACAAGTCCTGTGCATACCACTCCGGCATGAAAGGGCACACCATCGATGAGTGCCGCTCCTTGAAAGACAAGATACAGTCTTTGATTGATAACAAGATCATTGTGGCAAAAGAGCCCGCCCCAAATGTCTGCAACAACCCTCTGCCAGACCATAAAGGTGGAGGTATCCACATGATTGAAGTAGAAGATAACTGGGATCCCGAGGGATCAACCGGTTTATCGCAGAAGGTGATGACCCAAAGAAACCAACAATTACTCTCAATCCAATCATAGTCCAGATCCAACCATCTGAGGACACTGAGGTGAATATGTATGTACCTCTTGAGTTTGAGGTAGCGCCATCCGCAAAGACACCAGCACTAATTGATGTTGAATTTGTGTCTCCGGCAAATGCATCCGCACCATTTGAGGTTGCAGTCTTGCCACATAAGGCACTGGTTCCATTCGAAGTGAGGATAGCCGCGCCGATTCCAGTGGCGATGTTAACCATGCTACCATTCTATACAAATGTTATACCTTGGGACTATACAGCCGAGGCGAGAAGGAAAGGCAAGGTGAGGATTGAAGAAACTGTCGCAACACAGGGTATGACAAGAACTAGTCGAGTCTATACCCCTGAACATCTATCTGAATCAAGCAAGCAGGCCTCCAATCGGCCACCCCTCATTGAGACAGGTCCGGACGACCTTTGAAGGAATATACATGCCAAGGAATATTCGGTCATCGACCAGTTAAACAAGAAGCCAACCCAAATATCCATTCTCTCTTTACTGCAAAATTCTGAGGCACATAAGAATGCTTTGTTAAAGGTGCTGAATGAAGCGTACGTACCAAGTAACATCACTAGCGGGGAAGTGGCTAATATGGTAGGACAAGTGCTGGAAAGCCATAAGATCACCTTTCATGAGGACGAGCTGCCACCTGAAGGGCCGGGGCATAACAAAGCACTACACATTACCGTGCAGTGCGAAGATTATTTCATCACTATAATCCTGATCGATGGAGGTTCTAGTCTTAACATTTGTCCACTGGTAACACTCAAAAAGTTGGGTAAAGGGCTGCATGAGACAAAGGATGGAACAATCACTATGAAATCCTTCGATGGTTCTTAGAGGTCCACCATTGGTGAGATTAGTCTATGCCTGCAGATGGGACCAACCTGGTTCGAGGTCGATTTCCAGGTAATGGATGTACCAGCATCTTACAACTTGTTGCTGGGACGACCATATATTTATATTGCTGGGGCCGTAGCATCAACACTGCATCAGGCAGTAAAGTTCGAATAGAATCACCAGGAAGTGATCATTCACGGCGACGGTAGCAACCATATATGCAGTCGCCATACCATTTTGGCGATCGAGGGAAGAAGGAAGCTGGGTGGAGAAACTTACCACCACATTGAACTAGTCAATGATATCGACAAAGACAAATGGTGGGATAGCAAAATCGAGAGTATACTGAGTTGAAGTGGGTACGAACCTGGCAAAGGGCTCGGCAAGAACCTCCAAGGAATCTCTAAGCCCATAAAACTCAAGAAACATGGCACTACCTTCGGTTTGAGATATGAATACACCTGGGAAGAATTCAATAAATAGTCGCCGCCATGGCGCGGTCCTTACTACCCACTAGAGCAACCAATACCGCATTTGGAGCAGACCTTCCAACAGGCCGACATTATTTATAGGTCAGATGAAGAAGAAGCACTTGCAACAGTGAGGAACCTATTTTTAGAGGACAGTGATATGGATTGTTGTGTTATTATCGAGGAGGAAGGGGATGAAGGCCCTTCCATACAGGCTGTGAGCAGAGGGGCACATCTCAAGAATTGGACCATCAGGACAACCAAAGACCGACGAGCCTCGGGGTAGCAAGGCTAAAACAAGCATTATTCATTGTTTTGTTTACTAAATGATTTTCTTTTCGCATTTTTCAATGCCCGCAATAAGATCTTTGATGTTCAAAATAGTTATTCAATTTATCAAGAGCATTTCTGATTTTTCTTATGAATTAATATTTATTGCTATCATTTTCCTCCTTACTTTACCAATACAACATTACTATCACTTATCTTGTTGAACCAATGTCTGTGACATGCAATGAGACAATGCAAGAAACGTACATTGATTTAGAGGAAGATGACATACCTGACGAGATTGTCAAAGAAGTTGAGAACTTTGAGAACAGACCTAAGTCCAACCTAGACAAGACCGAAATTGTCAACCTGGGAGATGCAGAAAACATCAAGGAAACGCGAATCAGCTATCACCATCAGAGAAGAAAGAATACATAGAATTTCTAAAAGAGTATAAGGACATATTTTCCTGGTCGTATGACAGCATGACTGGTCTGAGTACGTCTATTATGGCTCACAAACTGCCAACCGATCCAACGTGTCCATCGGTAAAGCAAAAGCTCAGAAAGTTCAAGCCTGATGTGAGTTTGAAAATCAAGGAAGAAGTCACCAAGCAGATCAAAGCTAAGGTTCTCAGGGTAGTAGAATACCCGACATGGTTAGCCAACATCGTGTCGGTACCAAAGAAGGATGGGAAGGTCAGAGTTTGTGTTCACTATCGGGATCTCAACCGGGCCAGTTTGAAAGACGACTTCCCTTTGCCAAATATACACATCCTGATTGAAAATTGCGCCAAGCATGAGCTACAATCATTCGTAGATTGCTTCGCTGGTTATAATTAGATCTGGATGGATGAGGAAGATGCAAAGAAAATAGCTTTCATTATGCCGTGGGGAGTGTGCTATTACAAGATTATGCCATTCGGCCTGAAGAATGCATGGGCCACCTACATGAGGGCCATGACTACCATTTTCCATGATATGATACACAAGGAGATAGAGGTATATGTGGATGATGTTATTATCAAATCCAAGAAGGCCACTGACCACATAGAAGATTTAAGAAAGTTCTTCAATAGACTGCGGAGATACAACCTGAATCTAAACCCCGCAAAGTGCGCATTTGGGGTTCCTGCTGGGAAATTGCTTGGGTTTATTGTGAGCCGCCGAGGAATAGAACTAGATCCATCAAACGTCAAAGCCATTCAAGAACTACCACTGCCAAAGAACAAGAAGGATGTGATGAGTTTCTTGGGAAGGCTTAACTACATCAACCGATTCATAGCATAGTCTACAGTTATCTATGAGCCAATATTTAAGATGTTGAAGAAGGATGCCGCCACCAAATGGACCGAGGACTGCCAAAAGGCCTTCGACATAATCAAGGAGTACCTATCAACACCACTAGTCTTAGTCCCGCCCGAGCCAGGTAGACCCTTATTACTCTACCTTGCAGTGTTAGATGGAGCTTTCGGCTGTGTTCTGGGGCAACACGATGAAACAGGGAGGAAGGAACAAGCCATTTATTATCTCAGTAAGAAGTTCACCCCGTACGAGGCCCGATATTCTCTATTGGAACACCCCTGTTGTGCTTTGACTTGGGTAGCTCAGAAGCTGAGACATTACTTCTGTGCCTATACTACATATCTCATATCGAGAATGGATCCCTTAAAGTACATCTTTCAGAAGCCCATGCCCACCGGCAAGCTAGCAAAGTGGCAAATCCTGTTGAGTGAGTTAGACATTGTTTACGTAACTCAGAAAGCGGTCAAGGGACAGGCACTGACAGACCACCTTGCTGAAAACCTCGTGGATGGAGGATACGAACCCCTGAAAACATATTTTCCTGATGAATAGGTATCGTTCATAGGAGAAGACATTGCGGAAACCTATGATGGTTGGAGAATGTTCTTTGATGGAGCAACAAACTTCAAAGAAGTTAGCATAGGAGCAGTCCTAATATCAAAAACTAGTCAGCATTATCCGATGTCTGCCAAACTCAGGTTCCCCTGCACCAACAATATGGCCGAGTATGAACGTTCAAGAGCTGCTAGTGATTGGAGATTCAGACTTACTTATACATCAAGTACGAGGAGAATGGACGACCAAGAATTCCAAGATACTCCCTTATTTACATCACGTACATGAATTGAGAAAGAAGTTCACGAAGATAGAATTCCAGCATGTTCCCAGAATCCAGAATGAATTTGCCGATGCATTGGCTGCCCTATCATCTATGATACAGCATCTAGACAAGAATTTTGTTGATCCCATTCCGATGAAAATCCAAAATCAACCAGCTTGTTGTGCCCATGTTGAAGAAGAAGCAGACGGAAAGCCTTGGTCTTATGATATTAAGGAATATTGGGCAAAATGAGAGTACCCGGAGCTTGCAAATCCTACTTAGAAATGCACACTTCGGAGATTGTCCAACAACTTCTTTCACAGCAGAGGAATTATATATAGGAGGACTCCTGATTTGGGATTATTAAGATGTGTCGATGCAAAGGAAGCATCCAAGCTGCTAGAGGAAGATCATGCTGGGACCTGCGGTCCACATATGAACGGTTTTATCTTAGCAAAGAAGATACTCCGGGCTGGTTACTTTTGGATGACTATAGAAACAGACTGCATCTAGTATGTCCGGAAATGCCATCGCTATCAGATACACGCAGACATGATAAAGGTACCTCCGAGCGAGCTCAACACAACAAGCTCACCGTGGTCGTTCGCCACCTGAGGGATGGATGTTATTGGACCAATCGAGCCTGATGCTTCCAATAGACACAGGTTTATCCTGGCAGCCATAGACTATTTCACCAAATGGGTCGAAGTAGTATCTTACAGAGCAGTGACTAAGAAAGTTGTGGTGGACTTTGTCCACGACCGCATTGTTTGTCGATTCGGGATTCCAGAGTCAATCATTACTTATAATGGCTCCAACCTCAACAGTGACTTGGTGAAAGCTATGTGCAAAACTTTCAAGATCAGACACAAGAATTCCACAGCCTACAGGCCTCAGATGAATGGAGCTGTAGAAGCTGCCAACAAGAATATTAAGAAGATATTGAGGAAAATGATCGAGAAGCATAAGAAGTGGGACGAGAAGTTATCATTCTCTCTACTAGGGTATCGAACCACACTTCGCACATCAACCGGGGCAACCCCCTATATGCTGGTTTACGGTGCAGAGGTTGTCATTCTTGCTAAGGTAGAAATTCCTTCTCTAAGGATCATACAAGAATCTGAGCTCAACGACGCAGAGTGGGTAAAAAGTCATTATGAGTAACTAGCCCTTATAGACGGAAAGAGAATGAATGCAGTTTGCCATGGTCAACTCTAGCAGAACAAAATGTCTAGAGCCTTCAACAAGAGAGTCAAGCCAGGACAGTTCACACCGGGGCAGCTGGTGTTAAAAAAAAAAATTTCGCATCAAGATGAAGCTAAAGAGAAGTTCTCTCCCAACTAGCAGGGTCCATACATGGTTCACCGGGTTTCGACAGGGGGAGCCCTCATACTTGTAGAAATGGACGGAGAAGTCTGGCCAAAGCCGATCAATTCATATGCAGTCAAGCGTTACTATGTATAATCTTTATGCTTTCCTTATATGATGTAAATTGAATTACGCTTGACCTGATTCCCGTTTAAGAGGGGATACGTAGGCAACCCTATGGGTTCGATCACAATTTAATAAAAATTTCATTTCCCCTGCAATTGGAAACTGGGGCAGAATTTTGAGGAGGACCCTCAAAATTCTGAAGTAATTTCAGCCAATCACCGCACGAGCAACTATCAGAAGCATCAACCCATCAAATTGGGGCAGAATTTTGAGGAGGACCCTCAAAATTCCGTAGCAAGAGAGGTTGCAATGTCCCGAACCACGTCACAGTCGTCAGTTCATCTAAAAGCTATTTTTTACTATACATTTATGTCATACTTTTACAAAATCATGCATGTTTATTATTGAAACTGCTTTGTTTAGCAATGCTACCCTAATAATACAGACAGTATCACCAGATCAAAGCCGAACGAGTCAAGCAAAAGCTAGCAGGGATACGAGCTAACCTTCTCCCTTACAAAACACACGATTTTTCTTTGGATGCAGGCACTAGGATTAGACATACTGTACGCCCACGGGACAGACATTATCCAAAAATACGATTCTTAGAACCGTTGCACTTACCAATATTTGCTATCAGTACACACCAGTAATGTCCCGTATGTCACAATGCTCCCAATAATCATAACGCCGCAATCTGCTATCAACTAAGAAAACTCTACTGTCAGTTGTTATCTTATTTCTTGCATAAGGCTACCATCTGCCTTCCTAGGTTAAGCTCTACCTCTATCTGCATCTACATTCTTGTATAAGGCTACCATTCTGCCTTCCGAGACTAAACGCTCTCTAGTTCTGCAGCCGCATTGCATAAGGCTACTATTTTGCCTTCCAATCTGCATAAGGCTACCATTCTGCCTTCCGAGACTAAACACTTTCTCCATCTGCATCCGCATTGCATAAGGCTACTATTCTGCCTTCCAAATTTTGCATAAGGATACCATTCTGCCTTCCGAAGTTAAGCTCTACCTCAATCCGCATCTGCATTGCATAAGGCTACCATTCTGCCTTCCGCGGTTAAGCTCTACCTCAATCCACATCTGCATTGCATAAGGCTATTATTCTGCCTTCCAATTTGCATAAGGCCACCATTCTGCCTTCTGAGACTAAACACTGTCTCCATCTGCATCCGCATTGTATAAGGCTACTATTCCGCCTTCCAACTTGCATAAGGCTACCATTCTGCCTTCCGAGACTAAACGTTGTCTCCATTTGCATCTGTATTGCATAAGGCTACCATTATGCCTTCCGAGGCTAAGCTATGCCTCCAATTTTCTTCGAAACTAAGCGTTGTCCCAAATACTATTTATCTCGCTTCTCTTATGGGCTAAGCTCTACCTTTCAATTCGCAAGACTAAGCTCTGTCTTGCCCGCATCATACTACTGCATCCTTCATGGGCTGAAATATCGCCAACTCATCCAAAGGCGTCATCGTTCAGAGGCACCATCTTCATAGCCCTAGAACACCATGTCATGGCCTGAGGATCTCTTTCGATCTCTTGCATATAATTATTCAAAGGAGTCATAGTTCGGAGGCACCATCCTCATAGCCCGAGAACATCATTGCATGGCCTGCGAATCCTTCATCATATGCTTCATGTCCCAGGACATCATGGTCTAAGGACGCCATCCTCATTGTCCGAAGACAACACTCATGGTCCAACGAGAATTTGCATCATGTTTAAATTTATGCACAGTATACGCTTGTATTACTTCTATTTGCAGGTAAGATGACAAGCAATGGCTACCCCAGCAACAACGATCCCGCTCTAGTTCCCTCAGCCATATCAAACCTAACCATTCCCGTAAACTGTCCACTCACCCAACCCCAAATATTGCGTCCGTTCTTGAAATCGCTTCATCGGTATACTCCGCCGGTGGATCCTGAACTACGTACAACCCGATTCCTGTAAAACCAGGGATATGTAGGGTACTCAGAATCCAGCGTGCGGGCTAAACCTCTTCAAACCGTTTCGCTCGGTCAAAATTGGCCATCATATCTTTACCCGACAACTCTTTCATCCTTCTCGTGTAAAGAGGGGAAGCTATTGATACCCAATTTTTTCCTATATATTTTCAATACGCAAAATACCTTCAAAATAGCATATATATGCATATATAAACATGTCCAAGGTTTTTATTATTTTTTTCATAATTTTAAGGTTTTAAATTGATTTATTTTCTCCCTTTTTATCCATAAAATCCCCAATAATTATTTCCAAAATTATTCTTTTTTGATAATTAATCTATTGGATTTCTATATTTATACCAAAATATGGCTAAGGTAATTTTTTATATATTTTTATAACTATATTTACTATTTTTAAAGCTAAATTGCACATAATTGCAATATTAGCCCTTTTAAGATTTAATTATGTTTTATATGCATAAAAATGTTTTGGAATTTTTAGATTATTATTTTAGAAATTATCTACTATTATTAAATAGGAAAAATGGGCTATTTAAATTTTGGCCAAATTGGCTTTCAAATCTAGCCTAAATCCAACGGACCTGTCACACCTCCTTTTTCCGCCCCGCGAGGGGCGTAGGAGTTTTTTCCAATTAAAGGACAATCAAAACGGGATTTATTTATTTATTTTAGAGTCGCCACTTGAGAGATTTAGGGTGTCCCAAGTCACCAATTTAATCCCGAATCGAGGAAAAGAATGACTCCATATTACAGTCTGCGTACCAGAAATCCGGATAAGGAATTTTGTTAACCCGGGAGAAGGTGTTAGGCATTCCCGAGTTCTGTGGTTCTAGCACGGTCGCTCAACTGTCATATTTGGCTTAAATATCTGATTTTTATACAATTATGAGCTCATGTGCAAATTTTTAACTCTTTACCGCTTTTATTATTATATTTTTAAAAGAATGTGAACATCGTTTAAAAACATGTCTTTGGATTGCGTCACATAAAATGCACCCGCGATCCGGAACGTATTTTTATTCAATGTTTTGGGATTTGGATTTGGGTCGCATAAATGCGCACCCGTGTTTAGGAATGTATTATTATTAAAATCGTGCCTAAAGCGATTAGCGTATTATTATTTCTGGGTAAGACCGTGGAATTCACTAAACAGTCCATCCCGAATTCTAAATATTCAATTAAACATTTATTGAGGGCCCCGCAATTGGTGCATTTTATTGGGCGAGGCTCATCTCATTTTATTTTTAAAGGACAGTCCTAAAATGCCTACATTTTTCTCTTATTAAATTTGTCTCTACAAAATAAAAGAGAAAATGTCTTAATTTATTTACATGCTTGAGTTGTTATAGATGAGTTTCGAATATGATTCATAAAATCTGAAAATGATGCAAACAGGACAGTCCGTTGCCACTGCGGGCCCAGGCCCAACGTGTATGACATAAAACTAGACCTGGGCCATCTTATTCACATGTTACTACCTAGTTACATTATACTAGGCATGTTCTCAGTTTGTCAAATTAAAAAAAAAACTTAGCAATCTAATTTTAATCCTAGACCATTTACATGCTGAAATTAACCAATATTATTTAACTAAACAATATTCCTACCAAGTTCCTAAATGGCCTATTCGTTTGATTTTTTGACTAGGCGGAGTTACTACACCATTTATTTATTTTTAGGCAATATATAGATAGTTCATCCGTTAAGCTATCGTCGGATGTTCCACTATATATATTAAATAGCTACATGATTCTGATTTTTGCAAGCTAAATAATTTATACATACAAATAAAATTCAGAATATAATTAAATTAAATTTAGAATTTCAACTCTTCATTTTCGTATTCATGCTTCATATTTCGGTTTACAATAACCAGCGTGTCAGTTGTGTACCTGATATTGGAAGCAAAAGAAAAGGGAGATCAGCAGAAATTCAGTAGCATAAAACAATAACAACCAGCAACCAGTAACAACCAGCAACGAGAAACTTAGTGACAGATTTTAAAATCAAGACAAAAATCCAGAAACACCAACAACAATCATCGGACAGAAGCAAAGGGAGTCTTTTCAGATTTTGAAAGACTAGTTAGTGTTTAAACCTTAATTTCTAAATCCGTATATCAGAATATTTGGATTGTAATCAGGTGTATACTATTCTTCTTTTGAATTTCCAGAATGTTTTTCTTTTTATTTTCTGAAGTCTTAGTATTTTTCGGAATTTCCTCTCTCTTAAAATTTTCTTCTGTATTCTCTTTTTTCTCTATCTCTCTCTCTCTCTCTTCTGTATTCTCCCTTCTTTTTTTCTGTGTTCTTTCCGTTCTAGCTTTCAAGTGTAAAAGTCTCTCTTGTAAAAGTCTGTCTAAAAACTCTCTCCCAAAATCTGAGCAAGTTCTCTTTATTTATTTGCCATCCCAAACCCTTTAATCAATTATTAAAACCACCACTTTCTCCTACCAAACTCATTATCTTTCCATTCATCCCCCTTTTAAACCCACTACCTAATGTTTTGTCCCCCACTACATTAAATAAATATATCAAACCCCAACCCATTACCTCTTGTCCCCCATGCCTAACATAAACAATTATATCACCCACACCCCATTACATTTTGTCCCCCATGCTTAACATAAAGAATTATTCAAAATGTTCAATTACCAAACTACCCCTCCGACCTTATTGCAATTACCATTTTACCCCTGAACGTACTGCAATTTACCAAACTACCCCATCAGCTATAACCAATTCACCTAATCAATCTCAACCAAAATATAGCCAATATGACCAATTTCTAAACGAATTCAACAACAAATCGTATGAATACAGATGAACAACATCAAATTAATGTGAATAAATTAACCATATTGGGAACCAATCCTGGTTAACTTAGACCAAAAATGGATGAGCAAGGAAACAACAATATTAACAACACAATACATGATTCAAACTAAATCAACAAATCAAAAAAAAAACTCAAATTAAATTACTGGATGGACTTCAAACAAAGAATAAACATGCATTAGATCCATATTAAATAACAAACATGACGGATTCAAATGATTTAAACTAAATCTAACAATATTAAAATTAAACTAACAATTTCTTTTACAAAATACAAAATAAAAGTACATGAAATAAACTGAAAAACTAATTAATCAACGTTCCATTTGAATCTGAAAATTAAATCAACAAAACATATGAACAAACTAGAAAATTAATTCAACGATGAACAAACAAAACAAGAATTGAACATTTATCGATTTTGGATCCGAAAAATATCAAACAAATTACGGACGGGAACGAAACTTAAACCAACTAACCGGATCGGAACGATGATGAACTCGAACGAAAACAAATCTGGAACCAAGACTGCGTATGAACTGTTTCCCAACCAAAGCTTCGAACAAATGACGATGCTATTCCGTGGATATAGCAGAAGCGACATTACTGGATGCTACTGGACGACGATGGTCGTTTGGACGTAGCGAAGAAGAAGCAGTAGCAACTGGTCGTTTGGATGGAGACAATTGAAACGAAGCCCCACGTCCATGGCTGGAGCTCGGGAGCTCGACCACTCAACTCGAGCTCGACGAAACGAAGAAGATGAAGCAGAAGCAACTGGGTTTTGCTACAGCTGCTCGTCGTGGCAGCAACAACGCAGCTCATTTGGGATCTCAAAGCCCTTTGTTCGTTTGCGGCTGGATCTCAAAGTAGTGGCCGCCATGGTCGTCAAGCTAGACGAAGAACGAAGAAGATGAAACGAAAGCAGAAGCAGCAGCGTGGTCTGCTTGGTTGACGACGAAGCAGTGGCAACGGGGTGGCTTCGAATCAGCTGCTCGACGGGTAGCAGCAGTAGAAGAAGCAGACGATGCAGCAGCGGGCAGCAGCAAACGCAGTAGCAGCAGGCAGCAGCAAACGCAGCCATGGCGGACAACAACATCTCCAAGACTGTTGCTTCTTCTTCTTCACCTCATGCTGCTCGTTGGTTTTCTGTCCAGTGGCGACTAGGTGGTTTGGCTAGAGGTGAGCGACGAAGATGAAACAAGAACGCAGCAAGGGAAGCCATGAGAGGAATGTTTGGAAGTTTGGAGAAGATGGAGAGAATGAGAGGGGGGGATCTCTTTAGGTTTTAGGGTTTTCTTGTTTTGTTTTTGTGAAATGTAAGATATGGAGATGGGGTGTTGGGTATTTGGGTTATGGACTGGGTCGACCCGTGTTGAGATGGACCGGGTCGTGGGGAAGGTTGGAAAATTTTTTGGGCTTGTGGTTTGAAATTGAAGAAGAGGCCCAATTCCGATTTTTGTATTTTTGCTCTCTTTTCTTCTTTTATTTTTCTAAAACTAAATTCTAAAAATCCTTAAATTATTATTAAGAACTAAATTAAGTTATAAAAATGCAAATTAACTCCCAATAACAATTAACGCACAATTAAGTAATAATTAAGCATAAAATTGTACAATTGGACATTAAATGCTAAAAATGCAAAAGATGCCTATTTTTTGTAATTTTCAATTTTTGTAAAACAAACTTAATTACTAAAAATTGTAGAATTAAATCCTACATGCAAAATGCGACATATTTTTGTATTTTTTATTAATTTAACAAATAACATGCACAGACAGAAATACAAATAATTATCAAAAATGCCACAAAAATTCTAAAATTGCACACAAAGGAAAATTGTTTTATTTTGGATTTTTTGGGAGTAATGCTCATATAGGGCAAAAATCACGTGCTTACAGCTGCCCCTCTTTGCTCGAAGACACGAAGGGTTTTCATGCAAAAGATAAAGTGAGCGATTTTTGCCCATTCGAGTACTCCGTGTGAAGCATTTTTTTTTTGAAAAAGATTTGACCAAACCTTTGCTTCAGAGGTTTCCTACATATCCTGGGCTAAACAGGAATCATGTCAATGTAGTTCGGGAAGTTTTGGTAGTTGGGACTACTGTGGGACTACAAGGTTACTGATGTTGCATGCTATTACCACTGCTTACCGATCTCCTTGTTACACCGTGCTTAAAAGAAAACAAGAAGCTAGGCTAGACTGCAATTTGTTCTTGTTGCCTTGCTTTCTTGTCGGCTTGTGTTTCTTCCGGTGCTTTTCTTCCGAGACTTCTGGCCCTTTGCTTTTCTGAATACCAGTTTTCATCATTTTGTTCGGTCCGCTGGGGACATGGATTTCTTCATTAAGCTTTTCGGCGGTTCCCCTGGGGATACATCTCTCTTCATCAGATTTGTTATGCTAGGCATGATTTAATGTTCACAAGCCGCTTCTTTCAAGACGCGTCTTTTCTTCCTTTTGACTCAGGCGCTTGAATTTGTGCTGGGACCTCTTGTTGCAACCTTCTACTTCCCGGTGCTGGGGATTTTTATTGTTTCCTGCTGGGGATTCCTGTTGTAACCTTCTGCTTTACTGCCTTCTGACTTGATCTTGAAATGTATTCCTCTGTTGTATGGGCGGGCTCCCAACTTCAACACTTGAAAAGTAAAGACTGAAATGTATTCCTTTGTTTTTATGGGCGGGCTCCCAACTTCAACACTTGAAATGAAAAGACTGAAATGTATTCCTCTGTTGTATGGGCGGGCTCCCAACTTCAACACTCGAAATGAAAACACTGAATGTATTCCTCTGTTCTTATGGGCGGGCTCCCAACTTCAATACTTGAAAAGTAATACTGAAATGTATTCCTATGTTCTATAGGCGGGCTCCCAACTTCAACACTTGAAATGAAAAGACTGAAATGTATTCCTCTATTATATGGGCGGGCTCCCAACTTCAACACTTGAAATGAAAAGACTGAAATGTATTCCTCTGTTCTATGGGCGGGCTCCCAACTTCAACGCTTGAAATGAAAAGACTGAAATGTATTCCTCTGTTCTATGGGCGGGCTCCCAACTTCAACACTTGAAATGAAAAGACTGAAATGTATTCCTCTGTTCTATGGGCGGGCTCCCAACTTCAACACTTGAAATGAAAAGACTGAAATGTATTCCTCTGTTCTATGGGCGGGCTCCCAACTTCAACACTTGAAATGTAATACTGAAATGTATTCCTCTGTTCTATGGGCGGGCTCCCAACTTCAACAAATAAAACGCCATTCCTCTCTTCAGGCGGGCTCCTGACTTCAACAACAACTTTAAAAATAAACGCCATTCCTCTCTTCAGGCGGGCTCCTGACTTCAACAAAAATTTTGAAAAATAAACGCCATTCCTCTCTTCAGGCGGGCTCCTGACTTCAACAACAACTTTAAAAATAAGCGTCATTCCTCTCTTCAGGCGGGCTCCTGACTTCAACAACAACTTTAAAAATAAACGTCTTTCCTCTCTTCAGGCGGGCTCCTGATTTCAAAAACAACTTTAAAATAAAAATGCCATTCCTTTCTTTAGGCTGGCGAAATTTCAACAACTTTTAAAAATAAAACGCCATTCCTCTCTTCAGGCGGGCTCCTGACTTCAACAACAACTTTAAAAATAAAACGCCATTCCTCTCTTCAGGCGGGCTCCTGACTTCAACAACAACTTTAAAAATAAACGCCATTCCTCTCTTTAGGCGGGCTCCTGACCTCAACAACAATTTTGAAAAATAAAAATGCCATTCCTCTCTTCAGGCGGGCTCCTGACTTCAACAACTTTTAAAAATAAAACGCCATTCCTCTCTTCAGGAGGGCTCCTGACCTCAACAACAATTTTGAAAAATAAAAACGCCATTCCTCTCTTCAGGCGGGCTCCTGACTTCAACAACTTTTAAAAATAAAACGCCATTCCTCTCTTCAGGCGGGCTCCTGATTTCAAAAACAACTTTAAAATAAAAATGCCATTCCTTTCTTTAGGCTGGCGAAATTCAACAACTTTTAAAAATAAAACGTCATTCCTCTCTTCAGGCGGGCTCCTGATTTCAACAACAATTTTGAAAATAAATGCCATTCCTCTGGGTAAAACAAACTTAGGAGGAAATGCCTCTCCTATGGGTAAAGCTAAACTTAGGAGGAAATGCCTCTCCTATGGGTAAAACTAAACTTAGGAGGAAATGCATCTCCTATGGGTAAAAACAAACTTAGGAGGAAATGCATCTCCTATGGGTAAAAATAAACTTAGGAGGAAATGCGTCTCCTATGAGTAAAAAAAAACTTAGGAGGAAATGCCTCTCCGATGGGGTAAAAATAAACTTAGGAGGAAATGCCTCTCCTATGGGTAAAAACTAAACTTAGGAGGAAATGCATCTCCTATGGGTACAAATAAACTTAGGAGGAAATGCGTCTCCTATGGGTAAAAATAAACTTAGGAGGAAATGCGTCTCCTATGGGTAAAACAAACCTAGGAGGAAATGCATCTCCTATGGGTAAAAAAAAAATAAACTTAGGAGGAAATGCCTCTCCTATGGGGTAAAAATAAACTTAGGAGGAAATGCCTCTCCTATGGGTAAAACTAAACTTAGGAGGAAATGCCTCTCCTATGGGTGAAACTTTAAACTTAGGAAGTGCGTCTCTTATGCGTGAACCATTTCCTTCTTCCTGAATTATTTACTTACCTGTGTTGTCTTCCCTCGAAACTGTTGGGGATTATTTTGCTGGGGATGAATTTTCCTTTTCTTCCTTACCCACTCTGGGTTGTCCGACCCTCTTGAAACTTGGTCGAAACTCTGTCGAGGATGCTTCTACATCTCGATGGTCCGCTGGGGATAACACTGCGAACTGCTGAGTAACCCTGCTGGGGATAACACTGCTGAGGATAACTCTGCTGAGTAAATATGTTATCTTACTCCTTCCCAAATTACCTCCTTTTAAGTAGGATGTTTCATTCCTCTGCAAACTACTTCCCCTTTTTTATTTTTTCTATTTTTTTTCTTTTTTCTCTTTTTTTTTTGCTAGCTTCTTCCTTCGAAGACTACCTCCCTTAAGACTCGTTTTGCCTTTCCCCGAAAGGAACCGCTGAGGATACCAATTTTCACCAAGCTTGTGTTGGACTCCTCGAAACTGCTGGGGATAACACTATTGGGGAATTATTTACTTACCTGTTGGGGGATAAAATGTTATCAGCTGGGGATAACGCTGTCGAGGATAACCCTGCCGGGGGATTCTGATTCCCTCAGAACTAGTGCTTCACTCTTCGGAAAGCTGTTGGGAATGATACTGGCCTTCTGCTTTTTCTGAGCTCAAGTTTCATCCCTTTGTTTTGTCCGCTGGGGAACAACTTCCTCCATTGGAACTTATTATGTTGGGGGCAACACTGGTTCAAAGACCACTTCCCTTGAGACTGGTGTTATCTTTATTCTTCCCCAAATGGGTATCTGACTTCCAGAAAATTTTCTAAATGAAAGGAAAATTTTCTGCCCCAGTTTGATAATCTTTCTTGTGGCATGTATTTCCGTCATTAATGCCATTTCCTTTACCTGTTTCAAATCAAACAAAATTTGTTAGTTTAAAATGCGGTGGTTGGTTGTGATACTCCTACTGGGGATGGCTTGCCCTTTCTCCTTCCTTGCTCTGCGTTCCACAACTTGTTGGGGATGACATTATTTGCTGGGGATAATCCCTTTCTGCTAGGAATGTCCCTCTTCTTTTGTGGCATAGTTCGGAAACTGTCATTTTCCCGACCTTTTAGTCTCGTATGAATTTCCCAAATCATGCTCACTGCTCTCCTTGCTTTGTTCACGGGCCTTAGCCTTGAGGTTTATAACCTTTGGTTTTGGCAAGGATATCCCTCTTGACACTCGTCAATCCTTTTGTCAATTCCCTTTTGCTGGGGATATCTTTCTTGACACCGGCCTCGCGCTTGTTCCTTGCTGACTATACCACTTGGATGTACTAGCCAGATCTCATCTTGCATAATTGTAAAGCTGATGGCATATTTTGAAGTCAATTCTCACTTGTTCTGACCAAACAGACTCTACTGGGGAATTTTTCTAAGAAAGGAAAAGATAAAAGGGAACAAAATAAAAAAGACAAAGGAAAAAGATGACTCTAAAAGAAAATAAAAATAAAACCTATCAAACGCAGATACTGACTCTAATGGTCATGACATGCATATGTGGCCTATCCTCCGCCGTCGATCGTCTTTCAAGATCTTTCCTTGGCGATTCCCCATCTGATTCTCAATCTTATTCGACTTGTAGTGCCCGGAGGGTTTTCACTATCAAGCCTCTCTCATTTTGGTTTTCTCTCAGCTTTCATCGCCTTATGGTGTCCGTAAAGATTTTCACCGATAAGACTCTCTCATTTGTATCACTTTCCAGCTGGGGATTTGGAGTGTTGCCGGTATGACTCTCTCTGCTGGAGATTAGAGTCCTTTCTGCTGTGGAACAGAATGTTATGTTCGCCGGTAAGACTCTCATTTGTCTGACTTGAAGACTGATCAGAAGGTCTTTCTTTGGACAGTAATGTGGGTTTTTGGATAGAGCTAGAAAGAAAGGGTATTTAAAGGCTCAAAAACAAATCAATTTGAGGTTCAAAATTACAACCTTCGGAACCATATTTGTTTACAACAAGCGCAACCCTTGCCCCAGTTTCTTGCTTGGGGATTTTTTTTTTACACCATGCACACCATGCACACTATGCACACTATGCACCCTATGACCGAGCCGTGAAGCGCCTACGTATCCTCTTTGAGGAATCAGGTCAAACGTAGTTCCCAATTCCCCTTTTTTCAATTGACTTTTCTTTTTTTCTTTGTTATCATTTTTCTTTTCTTTTCTCTTTTTTTTTTCTTTCCTCTTTTTTTTGGTTTTTTTCTTTTTTTCTTTTTTTTTTTCTGTTGTTTACCTACCATGCTTGTGTTTTCTAGTTGTTTCTACTGATTCCGAACGAGGGGTACGAAAGAAAAATAAATAAGTCTCTAAAAGGGGTAACAAAGGATAAAGTGTTTAGGTAGCAGAACAAAATGCCTTCGTCATTCCAGTCTTCAAAACATGCCAAGTGCAAACAACACAATTAAACAAAGATTTGTAGCCTCTTCTGATGGCGCTGGACTTGACAATTATATTCAACATTTGCTTTTCATTTGTCATTTCTAAAGCACCGTTGGGCGACACACTCATTCTCATTATCGTGAACGACCCTCATGCCAATTTGGCGAATCTTGCTTTTAAATGGTTTTCTTTGTGTTTTACTTGCCCTAGTTCCACATGACTCGAGCTTCGAATAATCTCAAACCGTTCTTATTTTCTTTAAATGTTCTGATCACATCTCCAGAGTTTTATGATTAACTTTTCAGATTAGGCCCAAACTGTGTGCACATGTCATGTCACTAGAATTGGCACTGAACAAAATGATAAAAGGATCAAACAAAAAGATGAATGGAAATAGTAAAAGACCAGATTTTGTATTAGACTACCGGTGAAATGGTTTGACTAACAAAACAAACGAAACAAACCAAAATAAAATCCTAAAATAGCCTGGACAAAACTTAAACAAACCGCTATGACAAAATGGAAATATAAGAAGGTTTGACACAAGACAATATTCGGATTACAACCCCAAGAATAATTCGGACAACAGAAATGACAACAAAATAAGCCACCAAAAGCTTCTATCTTGCTAACCAAGGAACAGAGCGTCCTTCCATTTATCAAAACTGGCATCTTAGCCACTAAGCTTTGCATCAATACTGCCAAGACCATTATCAGCTTGAACATCATCAACCTCAGTCAACAAGTTCCCAATAGGACTCGAATGCTCCTGTCATCAGGCCTGATCCCCGCAAAGTGTGCTTTTGGATCTTGTATTTCCGGCTTACCACAAACCAACCACCTTCTTTCTTTGTGATTCAAAACAAAACAGGTTAGAATGGACTCAGTCGGTCCCCATTATTAACAACATCTTTTTTTTCTTTTTTTCTTTATTCTTTCTTTTTTTTTTTTCTATTTTTTCCATTTTTTTCTTTTTTGTCGTGGTAGAATCTTATGGAGATTGCCTACGTATGATGACCCTGCATGAATCAGACCTTGCGTAGTTTGGACAAAATGAAAGGTAACAACAATGAAATATTTTTTTTTTGGAATTATCAATTTTCATAATAAAACAAACGGGGTTTCAAAGGTTTAAAGATGACCTACAAACTTGAAAATCAAACAACCCGCATATTCTAATCAAAAGATTTACAAACTCAAAAAACAAACGGCCAACTTCCTTTCCCCGTTTGACAAATGCAACCAAATGGCTATTTTTGCAAATATGGCCCCTTCCAAATCTCACATGAATTTTGAGGCCGGGGAGGATTATTTTATGACACTTTACAAACTTGTCCGTTCTTTTACGAAAATAGCCTTTCGATAACTGAAAGATACTCTAAGGCTATTTCGGCAAGAACGGTTTAAGACGCGGCCGAAGCTGACTCGACTTATTTTTGACTAAAAATCCAAACGGTATTCACCTGACCGCTGACTCTTTGTTTTTTTTTCAAATTACAATAAAAACCTGGTGTTGCAAACACGGCCCTTCAGCGCCACGGGGACGAAGATTTTTAAGGCTGTGTGGGTCAACTAGACCAAAATCCTAAAAAAGACCCAAGGTGGCTGTTTATACATAGTCAGCCTTCCGGCGTCCCTTTCGGGAACATTCGGCTATTTGTGACAAAAACAGCATCACCTGACTTATTTATGACTCTTTTTATCGTTTTTCAAAATAGAAAACTCAATATTGCAAACACGGCCTTTCAACGCCTCGGGGACGAATATTTTTAAGGCTGTGTGGGTCAACTGGACCAAATCTTAAAAATGACCCAAAGGTGGTTGTTTATGCAAAGTCAGCCTTCCGGCGTCCCTTTCGGGAACATTCGGCTATGTTTTGACAAAACAGCATCACCCGACAGAATTAAAATTTTGACATGTTTTTATTTATTTATTTGTTTTTGGCTATTTTAGCAAAAGGTGGGGTTGGACCCGATGAGGGTCGCCTACGTATCTCACATCCGGTGAGAATCAAACCCGCGTTGTTCGGGAGATTAAACAAACTATTTTAAAACACAACTCTTTTTTTTTAATTTTTAGCATTTCAAGCAAAATAAATGAATAAAATAAAAAAAAACTATTAAAAAAATAACATATTTTCGCTTCCGTTGGCAAATAAACTATTTTGAAACAAAAATCAAGACTCTTTTTCTTTTCCCTTAACAGAACAAACTATTTTATTTTTTCTATTTTTTGAAAACGAGAGAAAACAACATTTTCTTTTCTATTTTTCCTTTGCTTTTAGTAAAACAAACTAATAAAATATTTTTTCATTTTCTCAGAGTTTCGACAGTGTTGGGGCATTGGGATTTTTCAAAATAAACAATTAACTTCCTAACCGCTATTTCTCTTTTTTTTCAATTTCACAATATTATTCCTGATATTCGAAAGTCGGTCAACACAAAAGTCCGAATCAAATAAATGCGCAAGTAGCAGCAAGAAAGATGCATCAGGATGGTCATTTTCATTTTTGGTGCACCTGTCCTAGATAGACCCAACCCCTGTGTTGAGCCTCCAAAGTCAGATGCACGTGATGCAAACAAACGTTCCTACTAGGGATCCGGCATGAAGCTGAGTTATTCTAAGTTCATAACCTGGGCATTTGTTCTAGACTGTGTACCCGAGCGGACAACTCAAGTCGAGGAGGGGGCAAATTACCGGGAACCAAAAGGCCATCCAACTTCGTAACTTATCCGAGCCACTTTTTTTATTTCAGTGTATGACACTAACAGAATAGGGAGTCTCAACCAGTAAGCACATCCCCGGAGGTGAAGAGAGAAGGGTTCGGCACAGTTTATATATACAGTCAAATAATATCAAAGTGGTAAAAGCAGCATTTAGCACATTAGGCTCAAACATGTAAAAATTAGATAGAGCCAAATATAACAATTTATCTAAGCTCGAATTTCTAACCCTGAACCAGTGGTTCTGGGTTTACTCCCCAGCAGAGTTGCCAGAGCTGTCACACCTCCTTTTTCTGCCCCCGCGAGGGGCGTAGGAGTTTTTTTCAATTAAAGGACAATCGAAACAAGATTTATTTATTTATTTTAGAGTCGCCACTTGAGAGATTTAGGGTGTCCCAAGTCACCAATTTAATCCCGAATCGAGGAAAAGAATGACTCCATATTACAGTCTGCGTACCAGAAATCCGGATAAGGAATTCTGTTAACCCGGGAGAAGGTGTTAGGCATTCCCGAGTTCCGTGGTTCTAGCACGGTCGCTCAACTGTCATATTTGGCTTAAATATCTGATTTTTATACAATTATGAGCTCATGTGCAAATTTTTAACTCTTTACCGCTTTTATTATTATATTTTTAAAAGAATGTGAACATCGTTTAAAAACATGTCTTTGGATTGCGTCACATAAAATGCACCCGCGATCCGGAACGTATTTTTATTCAATGTTTTGGGATTTGGATTTGGGTCGCATAAATGCGCACCCGTGTTTAGGAATGTATTATTATTAAAATCGTGCCTAAAGCGATTAGCGTATTATTATTTCTGGGTAAGACCGTGGAATTCACTAAACAGTCCATCCCGAATTCTAAATATTCAATTAAACATTTATTGAGGGCCCCGCAATTGGTGCATTTTATTGGGCGAGGCTCATCTCATTTTATTTTTAAAGGACAGTCCTAAAATGCCTACATTTTTCTCTTATTAAATTTGTCTCTACAAAATAAAAGAGAAAATGTCTTAATTTATTTACATGCTTGAGTTGTTATAGATGGGTTTCGAATATGATTCATAAAATCTGAAAATGATGCAAACAGGACAGTCCGTTGCCACTGCGGGCCCAGACCCAACGTGTATGACATAAAACTAGACCTGTGCCGTCTTATTGACATGTTACTACCTAGTTACATTATACTAGGCATGTTTTCAGTTTGTCAAATTAAAAAAAAACTTAGCAATATAATTTTAATCCTAGACCATTTACATGCTGAAATTAACCAATATTATTTAACTAAACAATATTCCTACCAAGTTCCTAAATGGCCTATTCGTTTGATTTTTTGACTAGGCGGAGTTACTACACCATTTATTTATTTTTAGGCAATATATAGATAGTTCATCCGTTAAGCTATCGTCGGATGTTCCACTATATATATTAAATAGCTACATGATTCTGATTTTTGCAAGCTAAATAATTTATACATACAAATAAAATTCAGAATATAATTAAATTAAATTTAGAATTTCAACTCTTCATTTTCGTATTCATGCTTCATATTTCGGTTTACAATAACCAGCGTGTCAGTTGTGTACCTGATATTGGAAGCAAAAGAAAAGGGAGATCAGCAGAAATTCAGTAGCATAAAACAACAGCAACCCCAGCAACCAGTAACAACCAGCAACGAGAAACTTAGTGACAGATTTTAAAATCAAGACAAAAATTCAGAAACACCAACAACAATCATCGGACAGAAGCAAAGGGAATCTTTTCAGATTTTGAAAGACTAGTTAGTGTTTAACCCTTAATTTCTGAATCCGTATATCAGAATATTTGGATTGTAATCAGGTGTATACTATTCTTCTTTTGAATTTCCAGAATGTTTTTCTTTTTATTTTCTGAAGTCTTAGTATTTTTCGGAATTTCCTCTCTCTTAAAATTTTCTTATGTATTCTCTTTTTTCTCTATCTCTCTCTCTCTCTCTTCTGTATTCTCCCTTCTTTTTTTTCTGTGTTCTTTCCGTTCTAGCTCTCAAGTGTAAAAGTCTCTCTTGTAAAAGTCTATCTAAAAACTCTCTCCCAAAATCTGATCAAGTTCTCTTTATTTATTTTCCATCCCAAACCCTTTAATCAATTATTAAAACCACCACTTTCTCCTACCAAACCCATTATCTTCCCATTCATCCCCCTTTTAAACCCACTACCTAATGTTTTGTCCCCACTACATTAAATAAATATATCAAACCCCAACCCATTACCTCTTGTCCCCCATGCCTAACATAAACAATTATATCACCCATACCCCATTACATTTTGTCCCTCATGCTTAACATAAAGAATTATTCAAAATGTTCAATTCCCAAACTACCCCTCCGACCTTATTGCAATTACCATTTTACCCCTGAACGTACTGCAATTTACCAAACTACCCCATCAACTATAACCAATTCACCTAATCAATCTCAACCAAAATATAGCCAATATGACCAATTTCTAAACGAATTCAACAACAAATCCTATGAACACAGATGAACAACATCAAATTAATGTGAATAAATTAACCATATTGGGAACCAATCCTGGTTAACTTAGACCAAAAATGGATGAGCAAGGAAATAACAATATTAACAACACAATACATGATTCAAACTAAATCAACAAATCAAAAAAAAAACTCAAATTAAATTACTGGATGGACTTCAAACAAAGAATAAACATGCATTAGATCCATATTAAATAACAAACATGACGGATTCAAATGATTTAAACTAAATCTAACAATATTAAAATTAAACTAACAATTTCTTTTACAAAATACAAAATAAAAGCACATGAAATAAACTGGAAAACTAATTAATCAACGTTCCATTTCAATCTGAAAATTAAATCAACAAAACATATGAACAAACTAGAAAATTAATTCAACGATGAACAAACAAAACAAGAATTGAACATTTATCGATTTTGGATCCGAAAAATATCAAACAAATTACGAACGGGAACAAAACTTAAACCAACTAACCGGATCGGAACGATGATGAACTCGAACGAAAACAAATCTGGAACCAAGACTGCGTATGAACTGTTTCCCAACCAAAGCTTTGAACATCTTGCATAATTGTAAAGCTGATGGCATATTTTGAAGTCAATTCTCACTTGTTCTGACCAAACAGACTCTACTGGGGAATTTTTCTAAGAAAGGAAAAGATAAAAGGGAACAAAATAAAAAAGACAAAGGAAAAATATGACTCTAAAAGAAAATAAAAATAAAACCTATCAAACGCAGATACTGACTCTAATGGTCATGACATGCATATGCGGCCTATCCTCCGCCGTCGATCGTCTTTCAAGATCTTCCCTTGGCGATTCCCCATCTGATTCTCAATCTTATTCGACTTGTACCGGAGGGTTTTCACTATCAAGCCTCTCTCATTTTGGTTTTCTCTCAGCTTTCATCGCCTTATGGTGTCCGTAAAGATTTTCACCGATAAGACTCTCTCATTTGTATCACTTTCCAGCTGGGGATTTGGAGTGTTGCCGGTATGACTCTCTCTGCTGGAGATTAGAGTCCTTTCTGCTGTGGAACAGAATGTTATGTTCGCCGGTAAGACTCTCATTTGTCTGACTTGAAGACTGATCAGAAGGTCTTTCTTTGGACCGTAATGTGGGTTTTTGGATAGGGCTAGAAAGAAAGGGTATTTAAAGGCTCAAAAACAAATCAATTTGAGGTTCAAAATTACAACCTTCGGAACCATATTTGTTTACAACAAGCGCAACCCTTGCCCCAGTTTCTTGCTTGGGGATTTTTTTTTACACCATGCACACCATGCACACTATGCACACTATGCACCCTATGACCGAGCCGTGAAGCGCCTACCTATCCTCTTTGAGGAATCAGGTCAAACGTAGTTCCCAATTCCTCTTTTTTCAATTGACTTTTCTTTTTTTCTTTGTTATCATTTTTCTTTTCTTTTCTCTTTTTTTTCTTTCCTCTTTTTTTGGTTTTTTTCTTTTTTTCTTTTTTTTTTTTCCTTTTGTTTACCTGCCATGCTTGCGTTTTCTAGTTGTTTCTACTGATTCCGAACGAGGGGTACGAAAGAAAAATAAATAAGTCTCTAAAAGGGGTAACAAAGGATAAAGTGTTTAGGTAGCAGAACAAAATGCCTTCGTCATTCCAGTCTTCAAAACATGCCAAGTGCAAACAACACAATTAAACAAAGATTTGTAGCCTCTTCTGATGGCACTGGACTTGACAATTATATTCAACATTTGCTTTTCATTTGTCATTTCTAAAGCACAGTTGGGCGACACACTCATTCTCATTATCGTGAACGACCCTCATGCCAATTTGGCGAATCTTGCTTTTAAATGGTTTTCTTTGTGTTTTACTTGCCCTAGTTCCACATGACTCGAGCTCCGAATAATCTCAAACCGTTCTTATTTTCTTTAAATGTTCTGATCACCTCTCCAGGGTTTTATGATTAACTTTTCAGATTAGGCCCAAACTGTGTGCACATGTCATGTCACTAGAATTGGCGCTGAATAAAATGATAAAAGGATCAAACAAAAAGATGAATGGAAATAATAAAAGACCAGATTTTGTATTAGACTACCGGTGAAATGGTTTGACTAACAAAACAAACCAAAATAAAATCCTAAAATAGCCTGGACAAAACTTAAACAAACCGCTATGACAAAATGGAAAGATAAGAAGGTTTGACACAAGACAATATTCGGATTACAACCCCAAGAATAATCCGGACAACAGAAATGACAACAAAATAAGCCACCAAAAGCTTCTATCTTGCTAACCAAGGAACGGAGCATCCTGCCATTTTATCAAAACTGGCATCTTAGCCACTAAGCTTTGCATCAATACTGCCAATACCATTACCAGCTTCAACATCATCAACCTAAGTCAACAAGTTCCCAATAGGACTCGAATGCTCTTGTCATCAGGCCTGATCCCCGCAAAGTGTGCTTTTGGATCTTGTATTTCTGGCTTACCACAAACCAACCACCTTCTTTCTTTGTGATTCAAAACAAAACAGGTTAGAATGGACTCAGTCGGTCCCCATTATTAACAACATCTTTTTTTTCTTTTTTTCTTTTTTCTTTTTTTTTCTTTCTATTTTTTCCATTTTTTTTCTTTTTTGTCGTGGTAGAATCTTATGGAGATTGCCTACGTATCATGACCCCGCATGAATCAGACCTTGCGTAGTTTGGACAAAATGAAAGGTAACAACAATGAATTATTTTTTTTTTGGAATTATCAATTTTCAAAATAAAACAAACGGGGTTTCAAAGGTTTAAAGATGACCTACAAACTTGAAAATCAAACAACCCGCATATTCTAATCAAAAGATTTACAAACTCAAAAAACAAACGACCAGCTTCCTTTCTCCGTTTGACAAATGCAACCAAATGGCTATTTTTGCAAATATGGCCCCTTCCAAATCTCACATGAATTTTGAGGCCGGGGAGGATTATTTTATGACACTTTACAAACTTGTCCATTCTTTTACGAAAATAGCCTTTCGATAACTGAAAGATACTCTAAGGCTATTTCGGCAAGAATGATTTAAGACGCGGCCGAAGCTGGCTCGACTTATTTTGACTAAAAATCCAAACAGTATTCACCTGACCGCTGACTCTTTGTTTTTTTCCAAATTACAATAAAAACCTGGTGTTGCAAACACGGCCCTTCAGCTCCTCGGGGACAAAGATTTTTAAGGCTGTGTGGGTCAACTAGACCAAAATCCTAAAAATGACCCAAAGTGGCTGTTTATACATAGTCAGCCTTCCGGCGTCCCTTTCGGGAACATTTGGCTGTTTGTGACAAAAACAGCATCACCTGACTTATTTATGACTCTTTTTATCGTTTTTCAAAATAGAAAACTCAATATTGCAAACACGGCCTTTCAACGCCTCGGGGACGAATATTTTTAAGGCTGTGTGGGTCAACTGGACCAAATCTTAAAAATGACCCAAAGGTGGTTGTTTATGCAAAGTCAGCCTTCCGGCGTCCCTTTCGGGAACATTCGGCTATGTTTTGACAAAACAGCATCACCCGACATAATTAAAATTTTGACATGTTTTTATTTATTTATTTGTTTTTGGCTATTTTAGCAAAAGGTGGGGTTGGACCCGATGAGGGTCGCCTACGTATCTCACATCCGGTGAGAATCAAACCCGCGTTGTTCTGGAGATTAAACAAACTATTTTAAAACACAACTCTTTTTTTTTAAATTTTTAGCATTTCAAGCAAAATAAATGAATAAAATAAAAAAAAACTATTAAAAAAAATAACATATTTTCGCTTCCGTTGGCAAATAAACTATTTTGAAACAAAAATCAAGTCTCTTTTTCTTTTCCCTTAACAGAACAAATTATTTTATTTTTTCTATTTTTTGAAAACGAGACAGGACAACATTTTTTTTTCTCTTTTTCCTTTGCTTTTAGTAAAACAAACTAATAAAATATTTTTTCATTTTCTCAGAGTTTCGACAGTATTGGGGCATTGGGATTTTTCAAAATAAACAATTAACTTCCTAACCGCTATTTCTTTTTTTTTTTTTCAATTTCACAATATTATTCCTGATATTCGAAAGTCGGTCAACACAAAAGTCCGAATCAAATAAATGCGCAAGTAGCAGCAAGAAAGATGCATCAGGATGATCATTTTCATTTTTGGTGCACCTGTCCTAGATAGACCCAACCCCTGTGTTGAGCCTCCAAAGTCAGATGCACGTGATGCAAACAAACGTTCCTACTAGGGATCCAGCATGAAGCTGAGTTATTCTAAGTTCATAACCTGGGCATTTGTTCTAGACTGTATACCCGAGCGGACAACTCAAGTCGAGGAGGGGGCAAATTACCGGGAAACAAAAGGCCATCCAACTTCGTAACTTATCCGAGCCTCTTTTTTTATTTCAGTGTATGACACTAACAGAATAGGGAGTCTCAACCAGTAAGCACATCCCCGGAGGTGAAGAGAGAAGGGTTCGACACAGTTTATATATACAGTCAAATAATATCAAAGTGGTAAAAGCAGCATTTAGCACATTAGGCTCAAACATGTAAAAATTAGATAAAGCCAAATATAACAATTTATCTAAGCTCGAATTTCTAACCCTGAACCAGTGGTTCTGGGTTTACTCCCCAGCAGAGTCGCCAGAGCTGTCACACCTCCTTTTTCTGCCCCCGCGAGGGGCGTAGGAGTTTTTTTCAATTAAAGGACAATCGAAACAGGATTTATTTATTTATTTTAGAGTCGCCACTTGAGAGATTTAGGGTGTCCCAAGTCACCAATTTAATCCCGAATCGAGGAAAAGAATGACTCCATATTACAGTCTGCGTACCAGAAATCCGGATAAGGAATTCTGTTAATCCGGGAGAAGGTGTTAGGCATTCCCGAGTTCCGTGGTTCTAGCACGGTCACTCAACTGTCATATTTGGCTTAAATATCTGATTTTTATACAATTATGAGCTTATG
Source organism: Nicotiana sylvestris (assembly GCF_000393655.2). Taxonomy (NCBI): domain Eukaryota; kingdom Viridiplantae; phylum Streptophyta; class Magnoliopsida; order Solanales; family Solanaceae; genus Nicotiana; species Nicotiana sylvestris. The sequence goes on along the minus strand of NC_091067.1, from coordinate 123,173,818 downwards.
TGCAAATTTTTAACTCTTTACCGCTTTTATTATTATATTTTTAAAAGAATGTGAACATCGTTTAAAAACATGTCTTTGAATTGCGTCACATAAAATGCACCCGAGATCCGGAATGTATTTTTATTCAATGTTTTGGGATTTGGATTTGGGTCGCATAAATGCGCACCCGTGTTTAGGAATGTATTATTATTAAAATCGTGCCTAAAGAGATTAGCGTATTATTATTTCTGGGTAAGACCGTGGAATTCACTAAACAGTCTATCCCGAATTCTAAATATTCAATTAAACATTTATTGAGGGCCCCGCAATTGGTGCATTTTATTGGGCGAGGCTCATCTCATTTTATTTTTAAAGGACAGTCCTAAAATGCCTACATTTTTCTCTTATTAAATTTGTCTCTACAAAATAAAAGAGAAAATGTCTTAATTTATTTACATGCTTGAGTTGTTATAGATGGGTTTCGAATATGATTCATAAAATCTGAAAATGATGCAAACAGGACAGTCCGTTGCCACTGCGGGCCCAGGCCCAACGTGTATGACATAAAACTAGACCTGGGCCGTCTTATTCACATGTTACTACCTAGTTACATTATACTAGGCATGTTCTCAGTTTGTCAAATTAAAAAAAAAAACTTAGCAATCTAATTTTAATCCTAGACCATTTACATGCTGAAATTAACCAATATTATTTAACTAAACAATATTCCTACCAAGTTCCTAAATGGCCTATTCGTTTGATTTTTTGACTAGACGGAGTTACTACACCATTTATTTATTTTTAGGCAATATATAGATAGTTCATCCGTTAAGCTATCGTCGGATGTTCCACTATATATATTAAATAGCTACATGATTCTGATTTTTGCAAGCTAAATAATTTATACATACAAATAAAATTCAGAATATAATTAAATTAAATTTAGAATTTCAACTCTTCATTTTCGTATTCATGCTTCATATTTCGGTTTACAATAACCAGCGTGTCAGTTGTGTACCTGATATTGGAAGCAAAAGAAAAGGGAGATCAGCAGAAATTCAGTAGCATAAAACAACAGCAACCCCAGCAACCAGTAACAACCAGCAACGAGAAACTTAGTGACAGATTTTAAAATCAAGACAAAAATTCAGAAACACCAACAACAATCATCGGACAGAAGCAAAGGGAATCTTTTCAGATTTTGAAAGACTAGTTAGTGTTTAACCCTTAATTTCTGAATCCGTATATCAGAATATTTGGATTGTAATCAGGTGTATACTATTCTTCTTTTGAATTTCCAGAATGTTTTTCTTTTTATTTTCTGAAGTCTTAGTATTTTTCGGAATTTCCTCTCTCTTAAAATTTTCTTATGTATTCTCTTTTTTCTCTATCTCTCTCTCTCTCTCTCTCTTCTGTATTCTCCCTTCTTTTTTTCTGTGTTCTTTCCGTTCTAGCTCTCAAGTGTAACAGTCTCTCTTGTAAAAGTCTATCTAAAAACTCTCTCCCAAAATCTGATCAAGTTCTCTTTATTTATTTTCCATCCCAAACCCTTTAATCAATTATTAAAACCACCACTTTCTCCTACCAAACCCATTATCTTCCCATTCATCCCCCTTTTAAACCCACTACCTAATGTTTTGTCCCCACTACATTAAATAAATATATCAAACCCCAACCCATTACCTCTTGTCCCCCATGCCTAACATAAACAATTATATCACCCATACCCCATTACATTTTGTCCCCCATGCTTAACATAAATAATTATTCAAAATGTTCAATTCCCAAACTACCCCTCCGACCTTATTGCAATTACCATTTTACCCCTGAACGTACTGCAATTTACCAAACTACCCCATCAACTATAACCAATTCACCTAATCAATCTCAACCAAAATATAGCCAATATGACCAATTTCTAAACGAATTCAACAACAAATCCTATGAACACAGATGAACAACATCAAATTAATGTGAATAAATTAACCATATTGGGAACCAATCCTGGTTAACTTAGACCAAAAATGGATGAGCAAGGAAACAATAATATTAACAACACAATACATGATTCAAACTAAATCAACAAATCAAAAAAAAACTCAAATTAAATTACTGGATGGACTTCAAACAAAGAATAAACATGCATTAGATCCATATTAAATAACAAACATGACGGATTCAAATGATTTTAACTAAATCTAACAATATTAAAATTAAACTAACAATTTCTTTTACAAAATACAAAATAAAAGCACATGAAATAAACTGGAAAACTAAATAATCAACGTTCCATTTGAATCTGAAAATTAAATCAACAAAACATATGAACAAACTAGAAAATTAATTCAACGATGAACAAACAAAACAAGAATTGAACATTTATCGATTTTGGATCCGAAAAATATCAAACAAATTACGGACGGGAACAAAACTTAAACCAACTAACCGGATCGGAACGATGATGAACTCGAACGAAAACAAATTTGGAACCAAGACTGCGTATGAACTGTTTCCCAACCAAAGCTTTGAACAAATGACGATGCTATTCCGTGGATATAGCAGAAGCGACATTACTGGATGCTACTGGACGATGATGGTCGTTTGGACGTAGCGAAGAAGAAGCAGTAGCAGTTGGTTGTTTGGATGGAGTCAAGTGAAACGAAGCCCCACGTCCATGGCTGGAGCTCGGGAGCTCGACCACTCAACTCGAGCTCGACGAAACGAAGCAGATGAAGCAGAAGCGACTGGGTTTTGCTACAGCTGCTCGTCGTGGCAACAACAACACAGCTCATTTGGGATCTCAAAGCCCTTTGTTCGTTCGCGGCTGGATCTCAAAGTAGTGGCAGCCATGGTCGTTAAGCTAGACGAAGAACGAAGAAGATGAAACGAAAGCAGAAGCAGCAGCGTGGTCTGCTTGGTTGACGACGAAGCAGTGGCGACGGGGTGGCTTCGAATCAGCTGCTCGACGGGCAGCAGCAGTAGAAGAAGCAGACGATGCAGCAGCGGGCAACAACAAACGCAGCAGCAGCAGCAGGCAGCAGCAAACACAGCCATGGCGGACAACAACATCTCCAAGACTGTTGCTTCTTCTTCTTCACCTCATGCTGCTCGTTGGTTTTCTGTCCAGCGGCGACGAGGTGGTTTGGCTGGAGGTGAGCGACGAAGATGAAACAAGAACGCAGCAAGGGCAGCCATGGGAGGAAGGTTTGGAAGTTTGGAGAAGATGGAGAGAATGAGGGGGGGATCTCTTTAGGTTTTAGGGTTCTTGTTTTGTTTTTGTGAAATGTAAGATAGGGAGATGGGGTGTTGGGTATTTGGGTTATGGACTGGGTCGACCCGTGTTGAGATGGACCGGGTCGTGGGGAAGGTTGGACAATTTTTGGGCTTGTGGTTTGAAATTAAAGAAGAGGCCCAATTCCGATTTTTTGTATTTTTGCTCTCTTTTCTTCTTTTATTTTTCTAAAACTAAATTCTAAAAATCCTTAAATTATTATTAAGAACTAAATTAAGTTATAAAAGTGCAAATTAACTCCCAATAACAATTAACGCACAATTAAGAAATAATTAAGCATAAAATTGTACAATTGGACATTAAATGCTAAAAATGCAAAAGATGCCTATTTTTTGTAATTTTCAATTTTTGTAAAACAAACCTAATTACTAACAATTGTAGAATTAAATCCTACATGCAAAATGCGACATATTTTTATATTTTTATTAATTTAACAAATAAACATGCACAGACAGAAATACAAATAATTATCAAAAATGTCACAAAAATTCTAAAATTGCACACAAAGGAAAATTGTTTTATTTTGGATTTTTTGGGAGTAATGCTCATATAGGGCAAAAATCACGTGCTTACAGGACCCCCAACCCAATTAAGAAACCCACCGAACCCAAGCTCAAACCCAAACCAAACCCAGAACCCACCTACACATTTAATATAGATCGTTGATCTCCCAAATCAACGGCCCCCATTATTCTCTTCAATAATTAATCCCAAACGACCCCCCAAACCCTCTCATTTTCACCAAACAGCCGCCTTGAAACCCCTTTCCTCTCCAACTCTCTCTGAGACCTAAACCTAACCCTAGCCTCCACCACCTAAAACTAGCCCTAATCACTTCGATCCTCACTCGATCCATGGATTCCCATGGCTGTTTGAGACGTATACTTATCTCATACGTCTCCTAGTTGCTCGTTTTTGTGATTTCATGGAAGAATCTCGAAGAGATCTAGACCAGATCTTGTTCAAAACTCTCCGAGAGCCTATCCATGGTCTTTCGTGCCATTTTTCGGCCATCCATGGTTGTTAGAGTAAGATCCATGACTTTTCCGGCTTACGTGAGTCCTGTGATTACTCTGCTTTGAATATGTTTTCCCGAATTCCAAGCCTACTTATGTCGCTTTTGTATGACTATGCTCACTTTGTTTGTTCATCTTTTGCTTTTTTTTTACTATGCTTCAAATATGTTTCTCTTTCTACATCTGTGGACCTCCTCTATTTATATGATGAAAGTATAGAGTCATGACTCCCTTTGATCAAGTCCGGTTTCCTTAATCGATGGTGATTGAAAATTTTCTTTCAAAAACCCTAAAAGCTTTTCCCTGTCTGTTAGGCTGACTGATTTCCTTACCCTATTTTGCTATGATACTTATTTTTTTCTACTAAGTTGTGTCCTTAATCAGGGCTTCATGAATTTGGTCTTACTCTATGCTACTGAATCTCGACCCCTACCTTTCCACTTAATTTAATAGTTGCTTACTTTAATTAATTCTCCTTGCCTTGTCTGCATTACTACTGATTGTCTCTGTTGATACCTAATTTTTTCCTACATATTTTTAAAATGGCATATATGTGCATATATAAGCACCTCAAAGGGTTTTGGCATTTTTAACGATTTTAAACCAATTTATGGCCTATTTTTACACCATAAAATCCCATAATTATTCCCAAAGCTCTCTATTTTGGAGAATAATTTATTTCATTCTCATATTTACATCAAAATATAGTCGGCATGATTTTTGCATATTTTTACAAATTCGTTTGGTATTTTTAAAACTAAATTGCATATAATTGCAATACTAGCCTCTTTAAGATTTAATAGCATTTTATAATTACAAAATTTATCCCAATATTTTGAATTAATATTTATATATTATTAGTTGACTCAGTGCCTTCAATTTAGTTTTAAAACATCCTTTACTATTTTTATAAAATCAAAAGGGAAAACTGGCTATTGCAATCATGGCCTCAATTTCTTTCAATTATAGCCTATCTTGACCCCCCAATTGACCTCAAATCAGGCCCCAAATCGGCGACCCAATTCGATTTTTTTACCCGTCTTGTCCGACCCGCCCGTTTGTATCTTCAGATCCTGGCCGTTGATCATTTTGATCAACGGCCCACATCCCTCCTTTCCTTTTTAATTTCAAACGACCTAACCCTATCTCTCATTTTTCTCTTCAACCGCCGCCCTCAAACACTCCATTTCTCTCAAATGCTCTCTAACACTCGAAACCCTAATCGCCTCACTCGTCTTCTCCGACCAATTCTCACCGGAGTCCATGGTTTCTCAGGCCATGGACGACCTATGCTCACCTCCCTTCACCCCCAAATCATGGTTGTTCAAGATTTCGAGGTTCGACCTCAACGAGGCCTGTTGAGATCCTCCGCCGATTTGTGTTCCTGTGGCTTCTCCGGCTCCGTTCCGACGTGTTCGAGCCTCAAGAGCCTAGATAAGGCTCAGATCTACTCCAGGCCAGATCCTTTCCAAGCCTTCTCGTGTCTAGGGTTTCTGAGAAACCCTAAAAGCTGTTCGAGGTTCTTTCTTTCTTTTGTTTTCTTAGATCTGTGATAGATCTGATGTTATTCTCGAAGTTTCAAAGCTTTTCCCCAAATTTCTCTTTTCAAAATTAGTCTGTTCAATTTAGGGTTTTTCAAAATCTTAAAAACGATTTCCGTTTCTTATTTTTTATTCTGTCTTTGTGTGAATCTGTTTGTTTATACCATGTTTCATGAGTTCTCGCTTATGTTTTGTATCCTTTCCTCGCATGTCTTCTCTTATGTTCTTATGATTTTGCCGTTATTATGCATGCTCTTCTACTTGTGCTCTGTTATCTCTTCTACTAGTTCCTACAACATACTTTTACATGTCTATCCTATGTGTTCCTTCGCTATTTTCTTACTAAGCCTCTTGTTTGCCTTTACTGGACCTTTGCTTGAACCTCTTTGTTATGACTTTGAATTTTCCTATACTAGTCTCTCTCTTTGTTTCACATGTCTGTATGCTTTATATATGACAAACTCTTCTTTCAAAAGGTCTTTTGCCAACTTGTGATTGATTCCGAATCCTTTTTATAAGGAGTAATTGAGTGTTACTGATTTTCTTAAATTAGACCCCTTCTCACCTTTTTCTGGTTGGATTCATTCGCACTGAGATTCGAATCCTGATTTTACTGGCTGGTTGATTGATTGTCTTTCCTTGCTTGACCTAACCCGTGTACCACTAAACTGTTTCCTTAAATAGGTTTCTGTGTATTTACCCCTGTTATACTGCCTTAGAAAAGATTGTTCAAAACAAATCCTTTCCTTATTTATGTTGTCCGTTTGAATCAAATCCCTTAACCAAAGGGAAACAACTTGTGATCGATTGCAAAACTATTCTCTTACTTTTTTTTACTCACCTTCTGCACTATAAAAGGGTAAGGCTTTTCACATGCTTTCACAGACTTTTCTGCACAAAAACACAGGCTTTTACACATTCGAATACTGAGTTCTTTCACCAAAATTCTACTCTCTTCTTCTACTTTGTGCTTTCTGAAACAATTTCGAGCTCTCTCTCAAAAAGTTCTTTCTGCATCTTGGCAATACACTTCACACCTCAAAAAATCATAAATATTTCTTTTTCAATACTGAATAACAGTTCCCTCTACTACTGCTTTCTCTACTACTACTGAGCATTCTGCTCCATTCTCTCCTACTGTTTGAATATTCTGGAGTTCCTCTGAACTCCCAAGTGCTTGCTGAGGTTTTCGAGTTTCTCCTGTTAACTGTCTGGCTGTTTACTTGCTGTTGTTTCTCTGTTGTGCTGGAATTGCAACTGGTATGTGTTTCTAGTTAAATAACCCTCTCCAACTATGTGTGTTCATTTCTCTTCTTCTACACATTCTTCACTATGTGCTTATGTCCTGTAACTGTGGCATGTTCTATTCTTTCGTCTATGTCCTTGCATCGTCAGTCTGCTATGCTTTCTTATATTTACCTTAATGTCAGTGTATTGTTTTATGTATGAAAATCCCTTCCCTCTTTTCCTTTTTGCATGCTAGTACTGTTCTGGACCATAGCAGCATCTTATGTTACTGTCCATGATCCAGAACTAGACTCTCCTGAGTCTCTACTCAAATGCTTTCCCATTCCCTCTCCCCTTTATGTGTTGAGCTTTAACTTGGGTCTGGTAGTGTCCTAATCACCACTCAAACCCTAAGTTTGACTCCCCAGAGTCTGCTCTTATTTGTTTAACCTAAGTAGGGGGTCAGGGGTGTGCCAGCCTATGCCATGGCTGGATATGACCTCCCTCTGCTATGTTTCTTCTCTCACTTTGCACGCATTCCTAGTTTCCTAAGTTCTACCCTCTTTTGGTAAGCCAATGCTTTAGGACCCTGGAGTTCCCTCTGAACTTGGATGCATGAAGGCTGGTAATTCCACACTTGCACTATTCTGTTATGACTGTGTCCAGAGTGTAAGCATTGCCTGGGGCTCCTGGAGGCTCCCTGGAACTTTGAAACACTCTGAACAAGAGAAGGCCTTGGAATCTGGAATCCGAATTTGGTGAAACACATGTTATCGGATATTAAGATTGAATTAGGCTGCTCGGATCTAGCTGTAGGCTGTGATGTATTTTTGTTTACTTTCTTTCCCCTGATTTTGTAATAACTTTGTAAAAGGAACTCAGGGAAATATTAGTAAAGGGTGTGGGAGGAGTTTACTTTATTGCTAAAGGGTCCATGCCTATAGGACCAATGCTGTTATTTAATCACTTAGATATCATGCCTATAGGTTCATGCTTTAAATCATCTAGAGATCATGTCTATAAGTTTCGCATTCTTTTTCATTCAATCATTTAGAAATCATGTTTATAGGATTTAATGTTCAACCATGTTGCAAATCATTAGAAATCCTGCCTATAGGACCTACTAATCAACTAATTGCATATAGAAATCATGCCTATAGGGAATGCATGAAACGTTAGGCAAACCGTAGGGTAATCAAATACTCATTTCCTTAACGTTTAAAAACAGTAACGAGTCTTAAAAATCAAGGTATAGATATCCTGCCTATAGGGTTTCAGACTCGCCTAAATCTGCGTAAGTGATAACCAAGCCATTGGCTTCAGCGTTTTCAAACAAAGCTCGTCCAAACTTGTCTGCAATTTTCCTAAACTTGCATTTTTTTTGAAACATTTTCAACTCTCTGCCTGAATTTTTATTCATCTCATGAAGCTCTCTTTCAAAACAGGTTTCAAACTCACTCTTCTTTTAAAAGCATTCTTACTTCTGAAAACTCTACTTTACAATTTCACCGTACTTCTACTTAAACAATTCTGCTGATTTTTCAAGTCATCTCTGAATTCCTACAATTTTCAAGCTTCTGTCTTAAACTCTTCTGCATTAGGTGCTTAATCGGTAACTTGTTTAAAATACCTCAACTGCTGACAATTGGATCCGGGCTGCCTAATGCAGAATTTTTATCCAAATCTACGTGTTGAACCAATCTGTCCGCTGTTTAATTTTTTAAAGACCAAATCGGTACACGCAAGACATGCTAAACTGGTTGCTATGTGATTTATGGGGATTATATGAGCCTTTTGTGTGTTTGTTTCATTCCCTATTCATTTGCTATTTGTTTTGATTGACGCCCTAGTATTTTATCCTTTTGCTACTCCATATATGCCTATACTTCCCTTCCTCCTCCCCTTAGGATTAGAAGTCCTAAAACCCCAGGACTGATAGGTTGGGACGGGTATTAGCATGCAATAAGTAAACGAGACTAATCGCGTTTAATACCTTAACGGGGTGGGAAGGGTAGAATATGGATATGATGACCGGTGCGCTAATATCTCGTGTGAGAATGATTGCTGGGTATTGCACCAAGGTGATCCATATTGTATTTAAACCTAGGACCTTTTTCTTTATTTATACGATGTGATGTATTCTTAAAAGTAATGTTTTCTTCAATCAATCTTTTCTTTCCAAAACCACTTATGTCTTTTTTCTCTCTCTCTTTTCTTTCAAAACTTTCAACTTATTTGTATTCCTTATGTGCAAACATTGTCTGTTACTTCTACTCTTCTTAAAGTCACAACTAAGTACGGCTGGGAACCATACTAGTGGATCTTGAGGGGTGCCTAACACCTTCCCCTCGAGATAATCTCAAGCCCTTACCCGAACTCTGGTTTCTCTTTCAAAAATCTTCTTCTTTTCTTTAAAAGTGTCCTAATGCACTATAATCATTAGGTGGCGACTCTTCAAATTCCATAGCCCGATTCCTCAAAAGGGAATAAGAGTTGTTTTGTCCATAATGTCGCAAAACCCGATTTTACCTTAGAAAAAGGGGGCGTCGACAGCATGGCGACTCTGTTGGGGAGACCTTTAAGACTTTTACCATTATGTGCTTTTGCACTTTATTGCTTCCTTAATTGCATTTACCTTCTGTCTTTAATTATTTCATCAAAATACTAACTTGGCTCTTCATGTTTTTCTTTCCTTTTAATTTCTTCTTTTACTGCCTTATTATTTCAATTCTGTTGTAATTACTGAGCATTTATTGTAATCTTTACTTTATGAATGTGAAAATACATACAATTTGTCTCATTATTATAATTGCATTCCTCAACATCATATTCCACTCATGCCAAAACAAATCCTATAGCAACGCTTATAATGAGTGGTTGCGCCCTTCCGATATTATAAACCCCCTAAATGTGGCAAAGACATATTTGCGGTAAAACCAGTCGATCAGCGGTGCAGTCGACGGTTCCGTGCCCTTCCCTCTTGAGTTGTCCGCTCAAGGGTACCTGTCTAATACCCAATAGAAACCTTACTCTGTTTAACTGTGCATGCATCATGGTCAAACCTAGCCGAGTCAGTTATGTTGTCCGCATAATGACTCATTAAGATAACCTTGTCCAAAGTCCATCGGGTTTCCCTGAAACCCAAACAGACACCTACATGTTCTGTGCATATATTTGGAGAACTAAATGCTTTTTATGTTGATTATTGGTATTAAATAGTTGAGTCCGGTAGGGGTGAGGTTGCAGAAAATGAATGACAAAGTTCCCGACTTCGGTATGATAAACATACCCTCAATCTTGCTGACTTGGTGGGGGGACCTCCCATCAAGTAACCAAATCAATGAATGGAAAGAGAGAGTCACCAGGGCTAGTGTGAAGCTGGAATATTTAGAATACAGTCTGCTGGAATTAGAAGGGAAGGTGAGGAAGAGGGTCACCGACCGTCAAAACGTTGAGGGAAGCGAAGGAGAACGCCTGGCAAAGGCATTTTTATTGGAAAATCTGCGCGAGCTGGAGGATCTGATCAACGAGAACATTCAACCTGAGGAAGGTCCTTCTGGGACCAAGTAGTTAGGAGTCTTCTCTTTTCACTTTTAATGTAATGAGGCCATCGGCCATTAGTGATATTTTACTTTCTGGTATTTAGCGTCGTTTTGGATTCGTCTTATTTTTATCAATAAAATGAGGCATTTAGCATTATAAATTCTCCAAATTAATTTGTCGCTAGGCCTACCTCGGGCACAACGAGGCACCCAAACTAGGACATGATTTATATCCTTGCACAATGTGTTTAAATACTGCGACATTTTTCCTTATAATCATCACTGACTTGTTACCTTTTGTTTTACTTTTTGTTTACTTACTCCCCTCCCCAAAAGTTAGTTCGTGCACTCTGGTATCGTCATTATATTCTACAAGACCAAAAGGCCCTTCCATACAGGCCGTAAGCTGAGGAGCATGCCTCAACAATTGGACCATCAGAACTCCCGGGGCCCGGAAAGCTTCGGGGTAGCAAGGCTAAACAAAAGCACCATGCATCATATTTTTGTTTTTTACTAGCTGATTTTATTTTCGCATTTAATTTTTGAAAAAAAAAAAGCTCTGATGTTCAAAACAATTATGAATCTAATCGCTCTTATTATTTTCCTATCATTCACTTTATTTTACATAGCATTACTATTACTTACCTTGATGATGAACCAATGATTGTGACTTGCAACGAGACAACGCAACAAACAGATACGAACTCCGAAGAGGATGATATACCAGAAGAGGTCGTTAGAGGAGTTGAGAATTTTGAAAATAGGCCTAAGTCTAATTTGGATGAAACTGAGGTCGTTAATCTGGGAGATGCAGAGAATGTCAAAGAAACGCGCATCAGTGTTCACTTGTCACCATCAGAAAAGAAAGAGTACACAGAGTTCCTAAAAGAGTATGAGGATATCTTTGCATGGTCTTATGACGATATGACTGGCCTCATCACATCCATTGTGGCTCACAAGTTGCCAACAGATCCTACATGTCCGCCGGTAAAGCAGAAGCTCAGGAAGTTCAAGCCAGACATGAGTTTGAAGATTAAAGAAAAGGTTACTAAGCAAGTCAAAACGAGGGTTCTCAGGGTGGTATAATATCCGACATGGTTAGCCAACATCGTGCCGGTACCAAAGAAGGATGGGAAGGTTAGAGTCTGTGTCGACTACCGGGATCTCAACCGGGCCAGTCCCAAAGATGAATTTCCTTTGCCGAATATACACATCTTGATCGACAACTGTGCCAAGCATGAGCTGCAGTCATTCGTTGATTGTTTCGCTAGGTACCATCAGATATGGATGGATGAAGAAGATGTAGAGAAAACGGCGTTTATCACGCCATGGGGGATGTACTGTTATAGAATGATGCCGTTTGGATTGAAAAATGCTGGTGCTACCTACATGAGAGCCATGACTACCATCTTTCATGACATGATACACAAAGAGATCGAGGTTTATGTAGATTACATCATCATCAAATCCAGGAAAGCTGCAGATCATATGGAAGACTTGCGAAAGTTCTTCAACAGACTGAGGAGGTACAATCTGAAACTGAATCCTGCCAAGTGTACATTCGGGGTTCCTGCTGGAAAATTATTGGGTTTCATCGTGAGTCGTCGAGGAATAGAATTGGATCCATCAAAAGTCAAAGCTATCCAAGAATTGCCGCCGCCAAATAACAAGAAGGACATGATGAGTTTCCTGGGAAGACTCAACTATATCAGACGGTTCATAGCTCAATCCACGGTCATTTGTGAACCTATCTTCAAATGTTGAAGAAGGACGGTGCTACCAAATGGACTGATGACTATCAGAAAGCTTTTGATAGAATCAAGGAATACCTATCAATGCCGTCGGTCTTGGTTCCACATAAGCCAGGAAGACCCCTATTGCTTTACCTTGCGGTATCGGATAGAGCATTCAGTTGTGTTTTAGGACAACATGATGAAACAGGGAGAACAGAGCAAGCCATCTACTGTCTCAGTAAGAAGTTCACACCGTACGAGGCCCGATATTCTCTTTTAGAATGCACTTGTTGTGCTCTGACTTGGGTCGCGCAGAAGTTGAGGCATTACTTATGTGCTTACACTACTTATCTCATATCTAGAATGTACCCTCTGAAGTATATCTTCCAGAAGCCCATGCCCACTGGCAAGCTCGCCAAGTGGCAGATCCTGCTAAGTGAATTCGACATTGTTTACGTAACCCAGAAAGCAATCAAAGGGCAATCCTTGGCGGACCATCTCGCCAAGAATCCCATAGACGGAGAATACGAGCCCCTAAAAATGTATTTTCCCGATGAAAAGGTATCTTTCATAGGAGAAGATATTGCAGAATCCTATGATGGTTAGAGGTTGTTTTTCGACGGAGCTGCAAATTTCAAAGGAGTTGGCATAGGAGTAGTCCTGGTATCAGAAACCGATCAGCATTACCCGGTATCCGCCAAGCTTAGGTTCCCATGCACCAACAACATGGCCGAATATGAAGCCTGCATTCTAGGGATTAAACTGGCCATTGATATGAACATTCAGGAGTTACTAGTAATCGGAGACTCGGACCTACTCATACATCATGTTCGAGAAGAATGGGCAACCAAGAATCCCAAGATACTCCCTTATCTGCATCACATACAGGAATTGAGAAAGAGGTTCAGAAAGATGGAATTCCAGCATGTTCCCAGGGTACAGAATGAGTTCGCCGATGCACTTGCCACTTTGTCATCTATGATTCAGCATCCAGATACAAATTTCATTGACCCCATCCAGGTCAATATTCATGACCAACCAGCTTATTGTGCTCATGTTGAGGAAGAAGCCGACGGGAAACCATGGTTCCACGACATCAAAGAGTATTTGACCACAGGAGAATATCCAGAGCTTGCCAATGCTACCCAGAAACGCACGCTTCGGAGACTATCCAATAATTTCTTTCATAGCGGAGGAATCCTGTACAGGAGGACTCCTGATTTGGGTTTACTAAGGTGTGTCGATGTAAGGGAAGCAACCAAGTTATTGGAGGAAGTACATTCAGGGACGTACGGACCGCACATGAATGGTTTTGTTTTAGCAAAGAAGATACTCCGAGCAGGATATTTCTGGATGACTATGGAAATAGATTGCATCCAGTATGCCCGAAAGTGCCATCGCTGTCAGATACATGCAGATATGATAAAAATTTCTCCAAACGAGCTTAATGCAACAAGCTCACCATGGCCATTCGCCGCTTGGGGAATGGATGTTATCGGTCCAATCGAGCCTACCGCGTCAAACGGGAACAGGTTCATCTTGGTAGCAATTGATTATTTTACTAAATGGGTTGAAGCAACATCATACAAAGCAGTTACCAAGAAGGTGGTAGCAGATTTCGTCTGCGACCGTATTGTTTGTCGGTTCGGAATTCCAGAGTCAATCATCACTGACAACGGTTCCAATCTTAACAGCGACCTGATGAAAATAATGTGTGAGACTTTCAAGATCAGACACAAGAACTCTACGACTTATAAACCACAGATGAATGGAGTTGTAGAAGCGGCCAACAAAAACATCAAAAATATACTAAGGAAGATGATCGAGAGGCACAAATAATGGCAAGAGAAGTTGCCATTTGCCTTACTAGGTTATCGTACCACAGTCCGCACATCAACCGGGGAAACTCCCTATATGCTGGTTTATGGTATAGAGGCGGTCATTCTCGCTGAGGTAGAAATTCCATCATTAAGGATCATACAAGAAGCAGGGTTAGATGACGCAGAATGGGTAAAAGGTCGCTACGAGCAGTTAGCCCTCATAGAAGGAAAGAGGATGAATGCAGTTTGTCACGGTCAGTTATACCAGAACAGAATGCCCATAGCCTTCAACAAGAGAGTTAAACCAAGGAAGTTTACACCAGGACAACTGGTGTTGAAGAAGATATTTCCACATCAAGACGAAGCCAAAGGGAAATTCTCTCCCAATTGGCAGGGTCTATACATGGTTCACCGAGTTCTAACCAGAGGAGCCCTTATTCTTGCAGAAATGGACGGAGAAGTCTGGCCGAAGCCGATCAACTCAGACGCAGTAAAAGAGATACTACATTTGATCGTATGCTTTTCTTTATAATGTAATTTGAACTACGCCTGACCTGATTCTCGTTTAAGAGGGGATACGTAGGCAACCCTATGGGTTCGGTCACATTTTAATAAAAATTCCATTTTCCCCACTATTGGAACTGGGGCATAATTTTGAGGAGGATCCTCAAAATTCCGAAGTCAGTTTGTCGGCTTTCGCATCAACATCAACCCAGTAAACTGGGGCAGAATTTTGAGGAGGACCCTCAAAATTCTGGAATCGATCCGCTTTCAGTTATTCAGCACAGCCGTCAGTAGCGCCAGCCTAGTGAACTGGGGCAGAATTTTGAGGAGGACCCTCAAAATTTCGGAGCAAGCAGGGTTGTCGTGTCTTAAACCACGTTGCAGTTGTTGGTTCATCCAAAATAAAATCATTTTTTTCTTCAAAACATATATACTTACATTACATTTACTGAATCATGCATAAACATCATTTGCATCACCGTCGTTTAGCAATGCTACCCCAATGATACCTAACGTCAGGAGCCAAGGGATACGATCTAACCTTCTTCCTCTACAGAACTCACAATTTTTCTTTGGATGCAGGAACTCAGATCGCAATGCAAAACGCATTCACTCTTCAAAGTCGAAACCTTCGAAACAATTACTCAACTCACAAAGGTCTACTATATATGCCCAACATTCCCCAGCAGTCATGATATCGCAACCGCCTATCAGCTAAAAAAATTACTACTATTTGCTCCTTTACATTCCTGCACTGCATAAGGCTACTTTTCGCCTTCCGAGGTTAAGCTCTACCTCCATCATCACCTGCATAAGGCTACTTATCTGCCTTTCGAGACTAAGCTCTGTCTCCATCTGCATTCTTGCATAAGGCTACTTATCTGCCTTTCGAGGTTAAACTCTACCTCCATCCTGCATAAGGCTACTTATCTGCCTTTCGAGGTTAAGCTCTACCTCCATCCTGCATAAGACTACTTATTTGCCTTTCGAGACTAAGCACTGTCTCCATCTGCATTTTTGCATAAGGCTATCTTCTGCCTTTCGAGGTTAAGCTCTACCTCCATCCTGCATAAGGCTACTTTTCTGCCTTTCAAGGTTAAGCTCTACCTCTATCCTGCATAAGGCTACTTATCTGCCTTTCGAGACTAAGCTCTGTCTCCATCTGCATTTTTGCATAAGGCTATCTTCTGCCTTTCGAGTTTAAGCTCTACCTCCATCCTGCATAAGGCTACTTACCTGCCTTCCGAGACTAAGCTCTGTCTCCACCTGCATCGGCTGAAATATCGCCACCTGAATTTTAAATTCACACTTTGGCTGAAAGATTGCCACCCTTCACATTCATTCGGCTAAAATATCGCCACCCGCATTTAAATTCTCGTTTTGGATGAAATATTTCCACCTGCATTTAAATTTTCGCTTTGGCTGAAAGATCGCCACCCTTTGCATTCATTTGGCTGAATGATTGCCACCTTTTTCATGGGCTTAAAGATCGCCAACTTATTCAAAGGCGTCATAGTTCGTAGGCACCATCTGCATAGCCCGGGAACACCATTTCATGGCCTGTGAATCTTTATTTTTATGCTCTTCATGGCCCAGGACATCATAGTCCGAGGACGCCATCTTAACCGTCCGAAGACAACATTCATGGTCCAACGGGAACTTTCATCATGTTTAAATTATGCACAATATACGCCACATTGTTTACTTGCAGGTATACCGGCTAGCAAAATGGCCGTCTCAGCGGGAGCGCTCCGCTCCGGTTCTCCGCAACCTGTTCGACTTCAAAACCCTTCTCAAACCAGACCATCGCGTCCATCTTTTCAAATCCTCATCGACACATTCCGTCAATGGTTCCTGAACTACATATGGCCTGATTCCTATAAAACCAAGGATATGTAGGCAGCTCAGAAACCAAAGCGTGGTCAAAGTTCTTTTTCAGTCACCGTTTCCGATCAAAATTGGCCATCTTGTCTTTACTCGACAACTCTTTCATCCTTCTCGGGTAAAGAGGGGCAGCTATTGATATCCAATTTTTTCCTACATATTTTCAAAATGACATATATGTGCGTATATAAGCACCCCAAAGGGTTTTGGCATTTTTAACGATTTTAAACCAATTTATGGCCTATTTATACACCATAAAATCCCATAATTATTCCCAAAGTTCGCCATTTTGGAGAATAATTTATTTCATTCTCATATTTCAAAATATAGTCGGCATGATTTTTGCATATTTTTACAAATTCGTTTGGTATTTTTAAAACTAAATTGCATATAATTGCAATACTAGCCTCTTTAAGATTTAATAGCATTTTATAATTACAAAATTGATCCCAATATTTTGAATTAATATTTATATATTATTAGTTGACTCAGTGCCTTCAATTTAGTTTTAAAACATCCTTTACTATTTTTATAAAATCAAAAGGGAAAACTGGCTATTGCAATCATGGCCTCAATTTCTTTCAATTATAGCCTATCTTGACCCCCCAATTGACCTCAAATCAGGCCCCAAATCGGCGACCCAATTCGATTTTTTTACCCGTCTTGTTCGACCCGCCCGTTTGTATCTTCAGATCCTGGTCGTTGATCATTTTGATCAACGGCCCACATCCCTCCTTTCCTTTTTAATTTCAAACGACCTAACCCTATCTCTCATTTTTCTCTTCAACTGCCGCCCTCAAACACTCCATTTCTCTCAAATGCTCTCTAACACTCGAAACCCTAATCGCCTCACTCGTCTTCTCCGACCAATTCTCACCGGAGTCCATGGCTTCTCAGGCCATGGACGACCTATGCTCACCTCCCTTCACCCCCAAATCATGGTTGTTCGAGATTTCGAGGTTCGACCTCAACGAGGCCTGTTGAGATCCTCCGCCGATTTGTGTTCCTGTGGCTTCTCCGGCTCCGTTCCGACGTGTTCGAGCCTCAAGAGCCTAGATAAGGCTCAGATCTACTCCAGGCCAGATCCTTTCCAAGCCTTCTCGTGTCTAGGGTTTCTGAGAAACCCTAAAAGTTGTTCGAGGTTCTTTCTTTCTTTTGTTTTCTTAGATCTGTGATAGATCTGATGTTATTCTCGAAGTTTCAAAGCTTTTCCCCAAATTTCTCTTTTCAAAATTAGTCTGTTCAATTTAGGGTTTTTCAAAATCTTAAAAACGATTTCCGTTTCTTATTTTTTATTCTGTCTTTGTGTGAATCTGTTTGTTTATACCATGTTTCATGAGTTCTCGCTTATGTTTTGTATCCTTTCCTCGCATGTCTTCTCTTATGTTCTTATGATTTTGCCGTTATTATGCATGTTCTTCTACTTGTGCTCTGTTATCTCTTCTACTAGTTCCTACAGCATACTTTTACATGTCTATCCTATGTGTTCCTTCGCTATTTTCTTACTAAGCCTCTTGTTTCCCTTTACTGAACCTTTGCTTGAACCTCTTTGTTATGACTCTGAATTTTCCTATACTAGTCTCTCTCTTTGTTTCACATGTCTGTATGTTTTATATATGATAAACTCTTCTTTCAAAAGGTCTTTTTCCAACTTGTGATTGATTCTGAATTCCTTTTTATAAGGAGTGATTGAGTGTTACTGATTTTCTTAAATTAGACCCCTTCTCACCTTTTTCTGGTTGGATTCATTCGCACTGAGATTCGAATCCTGATTTTACTGGCTGGTTGATTGATTGTCTTTCCTTGCTTGACCTAAACCGTGTACCACTAAACTGTTTCCTTAAATAGGTTTCTGTGTATTTACCCCTGTTATACTGCCTTAGAAAAGATTGTTCAAAACAAATCCTTTCCTTATTTATGTTGTCCGTTTGAATCAAATCCCTTAACCAAAAGGGAAACAACTTGTGATCGATTGCAAAACTATTCTCTTACTTTTTTTTACTCACCTTCTGCACTATAAAAGGGAAAGTCTTTTCACATGCTTTCACAGACTTTTCTGCACAAAAACACAGGCTTTTACACATTCGAATACTGAGTTCTTTCACCAAAATTCTACTCTCTTCTTCTACTTTGTGCTTTCTGAAACAATTTCGAGCTCTCTCTCGAACAGTTCTTTCTGCATCATGGCAATACACTTCACACCTCAGAAAATCATAAATATTTCTTTTTCAATACTGAATAACAGTTCCCTCTACTACTACTTTCTCTACTACTACTGAGCATTCTGCTCCATTCTCTCCTACTGTTTGAATATTCTGGAGTTCCTATGAACTCCCAAGTGCTTGCTGAGGTTTTCGAGTTTCTCCTGTTAACTGTCTGACTGTTTACTTGCTGTTGTTTCTCTGTTGTGCTGGAATTGCAACTGGTATGTGTTTCTAGTTAAATAACCCTCTCCAACTATGTGTGTTCATTTCTCTTCTTCTACACATTCTTCACTATGTGCTTATGTCTTGTAACTGTGGCATGTTCTATTCTTTCTTCTATGTCCTTGCATCGTCAGTCTGCTATGCTTTCTTATATTTTCCTTAATGTCAGTGTATTGTTTTTTGTATGAAAATCCCTTCCCTCTATTCCCTTTTAAATGCTAGTACTATTCTGGACCATGGCCGCATCTTATGTTACTGTCCATGATCCAGAACTAGACTCTCCTGAGACTCTACTCAAATGCTTTCCCATTCCCTCTCCCCTTTATGTGTTGAGCTTTAACTTGGGTCTGGTAGTGTCCTAATCACCACTCAAACCCTAAGTTTGACTCCCCAGAGTCTGCTCTTATTTGTTTAACCTAAGCTGGGGGTCAGGGGTATGCCAGCCTATGCCATGGCTGGATATGACCTCCCTCTGCTATGTTTCTTCTCTCACTTTGCACGCATTCCTAGTTTCCTAAGTTCTACCCCTTTTGGTAAGCCAATGCTTTAGGACCCTGGAGTTCCCTCTGAACTTGGATGCCTGAAGGCTGGTAATTCCACACTTGCACTATTCTGTTATGACTGTGTCCAGAGTGTAAGCATTGCCTGGGGCTCCTGGAACTTTGAAACACTCTGAACAAGAGAAGGCCTTGGAATCTGGAATCCGGATTTGGTGAAACACATGTTATCGGATATTAAGATTGAATTAGGTTGCTCGGATCTAGCTGTAGGCTGTGATGTATTTTTGTTTACTTCTTTCCCCTGATTTTGTAATAACTTTGTAAAAGGAACTCGGGGAAATATTAGTAAAGGGTGTGGGAGGAGTTTACTTTATTGCTAAAGGGTAGATACCATGCCTATAGGACCAATGCTGTTATTTAATCACTTAGATATCATGCCTATAGGTTCACGCTTTAAATCATCTAGAGATCATGTCTATAAGTTTTGCATTCTTTTTCATTCAATCATTTAGAAATCATGTTTATAGGATTTAATGTTCAACCATGTTGCAAATCATTAGAAATCCTGCCTATAGGACCTACTAATCAACTAATTGCATATAGAAATCATGCCTATAGGACCTGCTAATCAACTAATTGCATATAGAAATCATGCCTATAGGGAATGCATGAAACGTTAGGCAAACCGTAGGGTAATCAAATACTCATTTCCTTAACGTTTAAAAACAGTAACGAGTCTTAAAAATCAAGGTATAGATATCCTGCCTATAGGGTTTCAGACTCGCCTAAATCTGCGTAAGTGATAACCAGGCCATTGGCTTCAGCGTTTTCAAACAAAGCTCGTCCAAACTTGTCTGCAATTTTCCTAAACTTGCATTTTTTTTGAAACATTTTCAACTCTCTGCCTGAATTTTTATTCGTCTCATGAAGCTCTCTTTCAAAACATGTTTCAAACTCACTCTTCTTTTAAAAGCATTCTTACTTCTAAAAACTCTACTTTACAATTTCACCGTACTTCTACTTAAACAATTCTGCTGATTTTTCAAGTCATCTCTGAATTCCTACAATTTTCAAGCTTCTGTCTTAAACTCTTCTGCATTAGGTGCTTAATCGGTAACTTGTTTAAAATACCTCAACTGCTGACAATTGGATCCGGGCTGCCTAATGTAAACTTTTTATCCAAATCTACGTGTTGAACCAATCTGTCCGCTGTTTAATTTTTTAAAGACCAAATCAGTACACGCAAGACATGCTAAACTAGTTTCTATGTGATTTATGGGGATTATATGAGCCTTTTGTGTGTTTGTTTCATTCCCTATTCATTTGCTATTTGTTTTGATTGACGCCCTAGTATTTTATCCTTTTGCAACTCCATATATGCCTATACTTCCCTTCCTCCTCCCCTTAGGATTAGAAGTACTAAAACCCCAGGACTGATAGGTTGGGACGGGTATTAGCATGCAATAAGTAAACGAGACTAATCGCGTTTAATACCTTAACGGGGTGGGAAGGGTAGAATATGGATATGATGACCGGTGCGCTAATATCTCGTGTGAAGAATGATTGCTGGGTATTGCACCAAGGTGATCCATATTGTATTTAAACCTAGGACCTTTTTCTTTATTTATACGATGTGATGTATTCTTAAAAGTAATGTTTTCTTCAATCAATCTTTTCTTTCCAAAACCACTTATGTCTTTTTTCTCTCTCTCTTTTCTTTCAAAACTTTCAACTTATTTGTATTCCTTATGTGCAAACATTGTCTGTTACTTCTACTCTTCTTAAAGTCACAACTAAGTACGGCCGGGAACCACACTAGTGGATCTTGAGGGGTGCCTAACACCTTCCCCTCGAGATAATCTCAAGCCCTTACCCGAACTCTGGTTTCTCTTTCAAAAATCTTCTTCTTTTCTTTAAAAGTGTCCTAATGCACTATAATCATTAGGTGAAGACTCTTAAAATTCCATAACCCGATTCCTCAAAAGGGAATAAGAGTTGTTTTGTCCATAATGTCGCAAAACCCGATTTCGCCTTAGAAAAAGGGGGCGTCGACAGTCTCCTTAGTTTGAAAATTTTCTGAACCTAGCCTTAATTACCTGTTCTATACTGGTACTATTTTTGAAATCTTTCCTTATTTGTTATACTCCAGCCGTGTATGATTTCTTTCCTTATTTGTCACCTGCCCTTTACCATTCACACTGACTCCCTTAATCAAAGGGAGATTCGAACCAATTTTCTATGCTGAGTTCTATAATTATTGAAGAATTGATTCTTGCCTTATTTTAACCAGTTTTCAAACTACTCTATAAATGACTTTTTTCTACAGTCTTAACACACGAGCACAGTTCAGAATACACACACACACACACTCAAACTCTCTCTCCTTTCTCTACTACTCGTGCTACTGCTTGTCTAGCCGGCTGAAAGCCAAGGCTAGACTGTGGAATTTTACTTGCTTTACTTTTTCTGCACTTTGCTTCCTTAACTGATATGTTCCTAGTTCAATTCTGAAACTCAACTCTATGTGCTCTATTATTTGTCAATCCCTGTCTCTTTCTGCACTGACTTAATGGCTCATGTTGTTTAATTGCCTTTCTTGTTTACTGCTTTATTCAACATACTTAAGTTCTGCCCTCTCTTGTTCAAATGTAATCAGCATGTCTACTTGAGTTCCTGTTTATGTCTCTCAACTAGTACTTCTCCTAATGTACTTGGTTAACACTAAGTCATGACTAATTATGTGTAATAGACCCCTGCATGACTACTCTCATACCCTGTCCCTATGTCTTATTACTATTCTAATTTCAAGCATGATTCCCTTGTTAACTCTTTGAAGTAGTAGATGCTACTTGTTCTTTTTGCTTGCTGGTCTATATGCTTCTCTTCTCATCCATGTTTATGTGTTTCTGATTTGGGTCCTCTATGTCCCCAACCCCTTATTTCCCTGCTTGTGAATGTTGAAATGATACTACACTTTGAGTTTGTTCTATGTGTGCTGGCTTGTTCTAAGTTATTATTTCTTCTATTCCATTCTCCTTTTCAAAACTGTTCTGTTGTTTTTGCAAACTTATTTCAAACATGTTGTTTCAAAACTGTTTCCCAATTCAACCCTTTTTTTTCAAACCATGAGAAACACTCCCACATATATTCTTAGACCACTAGGTTCTGCCCCTTTTGTGTGAGCCTTGCCTTGGGACCCTTGAGCTCCCTCTGAACTTGGACACGTAAAAGCTGGTCTTTTTCACACTACACTTACTCTGTCTTGGCTATGAAATCTGGGTGTGAGCATTCCCCGGGATCCCTTGAGGTCCTTAAGGAACTCTGACACAGCCAAGTGTGAGAAAGACTATGGAACAATCTTTGCACCTAAGGTGGTTTATTACATAACTCAGGGAGGAAGTCCAAATCAGGTGTTGAAAAGTCTGGGCCTATTTCAGACTCTTTATAGTATAATTTTTACTTTTCTCATGTAATTCATTCACATGGTTTGTAATAATTTGTAAATGAACATTGGGGTTTGGATGGTAAAATGGGGGGAGGGTAACTATGCATGTTATAGATATCAAAAGGGGTATAAGCCATGCTTTAGGTCTATATTTCCTGTATGTGCAGTAGAAACCATGCTCGTAGGTCTCATGTATACTGTTTCAGCATCTCATTTTTGACATTCTTATCACTCAGAAATCCTGCTTTAGGATAAAAGGTCATTAAAACAAAGATTGCTACGCTTGCACACTTGACAACATGCTCTATAATGTCGTAACCTTTTTCTGCATTCAGAAATCCTACTTTAGGAATATTCTGCAATCCTGTCGTGCATTTAGAAACCCTGATTTAGGAATTCTGCTTATAAACCATCATGAGCTTTATACATGCATCTTAGATACCATGTTTTAGGATCTCATTCGTACTTGCATTCACACTTAGTGTAAACTGCTGATTATAAAAGAGGTTAAAACAACTTCACATTTGATTATCATGTTTAAAATAAACTAGTAACAATCCCTGCATTTTATAACACCTAGAACAGCATGCTTTTAGGCAAAAACGACTTCTGAACTTCTAATGGTTCTAGTAAATGCTTAGGCAATCCTTATGTATCCAATCTCTTATAAAATTGGAAACTGCTCTTTGTGTGTACTGCTTGATGATTAACATGCTTAAAATCAGTAGGCAAGCCTGATTCAGACTTCTTATCTGAGTCATGTAATAGATCTGGTCCTGCTATTATTAATTAGATACCATGCTTAATATCTGAATTCAGACCTTAATTGTGTATGAGTCATGCTATCTATGTGCATTACTTGTGGAGGTGTATTTGAGCCTTCTATCTGTTTTTGTGTTTTTCCCCCTAAATACAGTCTTATTTGTTCTTATTTGATGCCTAGTATTTTGCCTTTAAACCCGAGGGTTCGCCTAGAACCTTCCCCTTTTTAGGATAGGAGTCCTAAATTCCTCCGGGACTGATAGGAAGGGACGGGTAGAAGCATGTCATAGGAGTCGAGACCAACCCTCACTTTAATTACCTTTATGGGGCGGGAAAGGGTAGATATGGATATGATGACCGGTGCGTTAATACCATGTGTAGCTCCTTTTTGAGGAGTGTCATACCGGGTATTGCATTGATGTGATCCATATTACAAACAAACCTAGGACACCCCCTTTACATTCATAAGCATGCTTAGATTGTAACTTTTTTCAAAATCTCACTTTTTTCACTAGTTGTTTTTCAAATACTTGTGTATTTAAACTTAAATTCCCTACTATTTGAGCCATACTTGTTTATTTGCTAATTGTACAATTCACAAAAAACTGTCTGGCCGGGAACCACACTAGTGGATCCTGAGGGGTGCCTAACACCTTCCCCTTAGGATAATTTCAAGCCCTTACCCTGTCTCTGATTACCAAACGTAGTTATGAATGAACCCTATAGGTGCCCTAACGCACCTTAAATTGTTAGGTGGCGACTCTTCAAAAATGCAACCCCCTTTCCCAAAAGGAAAGAGTTGTCCCAACCAAATGTCATGAACCTGATTTCGCGAAGGAAAAAGGGGGCGCGACAATAGCAGCATCGTCAGTAGCATATCTTCCGGACTATGGTCTAGGTATCGAAAAACCTGACTAAGAGAGTAAAGAAGAGTTAGAGACGATGTGATGTCTCGCTTGATGTTCCAAAATGACATAAGAAAATCTATGATGCAAGCAAGTTGAAAGGTTGTAAGTAATATAAATAGATATATGTAGGTTGCAAGCTATTATATGGTGAAACGACAAGGTTCTAGAAGACAGAAGTAAGGATAAGAATGGGTGAGTGAGAAGATAACGAAAATGAATAAGTCCTCAGGATTAAGCTCATGAAAACAAGAAGAGCAGATGGTTTATATAAGTTATACAAAACTCACTATAGCCTGAATGAACTCAAAGGAGTCTAAGACTAATAACGTTTAGAAGAGATGGAATACTGCCCTGGTAATAGAATGAGGGTGTAATTGTGATAGATAAAAGATGATGTTTGGGCCTTCGATTGAGTAATGATCTGATGAAGAAAAGAAAGGGATCTCATGAATTGGACAGGATTAAAATACCCACACAAGGTGAATCACATTGGGATGCAGTGAGATACGGTTATGAAAGCATGGTATTGCCCTAGGTATATCAATCTAATCACTTCAAATGATCCTCGATGCAACGTAAGCCCTAGTAATTACGTAAGAGGTTTCAAGTTATCAGTGGTAGAGTGTAGATCAATATTAAGGTAAATCAATAATGGATGGATAAGAGTTACAAAATATGAGATGAGAGCAGGTCGTCATTCTTAAGATGAATAGTAATGAGGAAGCATTAAAGGACTTAAATTTATACATATAGGATAAACACGAGAGTAACCTGGAGTATGGTAGCAGACCTAAGTAACGATAAATCAAAATAAGAGTTATGGTATAGTATGACCTACCTAGATGCAGTAAAGACATACGGATGGATAAACAGATCTATGAAATAAGGTATAATAATATTCGTAAGTTCGACAAAGTACCGAGCGAAGAACTTCAGTATACCTACAGATACCCAGAGGGACATTTTATCAAGATCTGTATATGTTTGCAAAGTAAGACCTAGAGATTGACTAGAAGCTGGAGCAAAAAGAAGAGAAGAGTCGCATAGACACACTCACAAAGTGCTTTGTCGTACATGATGCATGAAAGAAGGTAGCAACAACTACGAGATTGAAAGGATTCCGGCCACAAGTCGTGGCATGAGAAAAGGGGCCTAAGGGGTGAATGCCCTGGCCTTTGGATTTATTCACAGAACAATTGCCTAAATGGCAAGGAGAGTATTAAGGTATTCACAAGAGCTATAAGTTATGAAAATGATAAGAGCATCGGTCAACATTCGAGGACGAATGTTCCAAAGGGGGGAATGATGTTACGCCCCGCAATATTACATCAATATTACGCTGTTACATTACAATGATGTTACGCTTTGCAGTATTATATTACGACGATGTTACACCCTGTAGTATTATACGTGGAATTGTCGTAAGATAATTGACCTTAGTTCAAGGACAAGATTATTTGGAGATTATATGCATTATGCTATTTCAAACAAGTGATGAGTAAACTCGTGAATGTGAGAGGGTAAGCAAATCGAAGAAAATAAATTTTCATCAAAGCTTGGTAATTTGGGATAAAATACGGTCCGAGATATAATACTCGGTATTTATGGACTAGTGACATACAAGGTACTACATGACCCTGATAGTAGGATGTACAAGGTATGTTAAAAATGAGTAGTATTTTAAGTAATTTGAGATAATTCTTAATTATGTGGATGATTGATTAATTATTGGATAATGAGATATTACCCAATTAATTAAGGAATTATATTGGATAGAGATTAAGGGCATGAGGTGGCAGCCCCCCATGCATATTGAAATGACTCATGATACAAAATAAAAGGTGGCATCTAAAGTGTCATATAAATGACACTTACGTAAAGACTACCAAGACATAAAAAGTTTGGATTGTGGTGTTCATTGGCCTTAAATTAATCAAGGTAAGCTTATAAGTTTTCTTCCTAAATCCAAACATTTACAAGAACAGAAGTTAATCTCACTCCAACAAGAGCGGACATTAATCTTGAAACAAAACAATACCAACGATATTTCTTAGCACTGTAGCAACGTGAGATTTTGCGATTCTAAAGGAGTATGGTGCAACCTTTTCTAAGAATATCATACGAATTTTTCCCTACCCCAGGTATGTTAAGGCTATCCCTTCTTTCCTTTTGTCATGATCCATACGTGAGCAAATGTACAACTTCCATAAATGACTTTATTCATAGAAATGCTAGATATGCTTATATTCTTGATTCTTCATATGTCTTATTAATCTATCGTCTGTTCATGGATCTCAGAAAATACGTAAGTTGATAAAGTTTATTTCATGATATTAATTAGAGGCATAATGGTCTTATGATGTTCTGGGAAATTTTATTAATGTACTTCTCATGCATTGCATTCATTCATACATGTACATTGATCCATGACCAGATGGTGTTATATACGCGTATATATATATATATATATATATATATATATATATATATATATATATGGGATATGGGAAAATGTTACGGGATGCCCTCAGAGGCTGAAATGATGTGATGGGATGCCCTCAGAGGCTTGATGATGTTATGAACGCATATACCTATGCATGGTATAAAATTTATATGCATATGCATGACATTATAAAAACTAAATGATTCACAGAGCTATGCAAACATACATGTCGAGTCTTTTACTCAATGTTTCTCTCATGTCTATTATTTACTAATTTTCA